>NC_042999.1:116388779-116391279 GCF_006345805.1 Octopus sinensis
AGTGGGACTGGACCCAGAACCATGTGGTTAGTAAGCAAGCTACTTACCACACAGCCACTCCTACACTTGTATATACATTAAGCATGATGCATAGAGGATTAATTAATTAAGTAGTGAAAAGGGTTAGATTAACTTCCTATTTTCCTTCTAAATCTTTTGTTTCAGTCCGTCTTATGTTCGACTTTGCCATTCAGTCTTTCGAGATTTGATAAAATAAGTACAAGTTGAGCACTGCGGTCGATATAGTATTCTTACCCTCTCCCCGGAACTTGCTGGCTTTGTGCCAAAATTTGAAAACCTTCTTCTCCTTCTTCTTCTTCTTCTTCTTCTTCTTCTTCTTCTTCTCCTCCTCCTCCTCTCCTCCTCCTCCTCCTCCTCCTCTCCTCCTCATTATATTATTATTATTATTATTATTATTATTATTATTATTATTATTATTATTATTATTATTATTATCATTATTGAGTGAGAAAGCAGTGCATGCCATCAAAATGACACTGGGGTAAAATATACGAAGCCCAGTATACCCATCGTGACTACCCGTCTAATAAGGGTACACTAGGCACATGTATCACAACCATATGTACGCAACATGGTGATCTCATATCAAGATAAACAGCGCATGACCTTGCAGGTGGGGCCCAGTTAGAATTTTCTTCAGGTCGAGTCACACATCCCGCTCAAAAGGTCCCTGAATAAGGGTTGTTTAAGGCTTTTGAACGATCCGAACCCCAAAGAATTCCTCTCAACACATGGCTATGATGCTCCCCCACTACTTCTGCTCGTGATCAGAGATGCACATATCGTCAGCCACTAAAGGACATGTTCAACTGGTTATGGTCAAACAAGTGACAAGCAAATCTGTGGTATTGAGCAGAATATTTGCTATAGCCCATCTTTTATACCAAGACAAAACAATTGCATGATAACACTTCCAATCAGTGAAACTCAGAAGCCATGAGAGCCACTGCCTGGTACTGCATCAGGACGTTTATTATCATTATTATCATTATCATCAGTATCATCATTAACATCGTCATCATAAAAGCAGGTTGGCAGAATTGTTTGAGGATCGGAGGAATTAGCTAGCAGTATTTATTTTGATTCTTTACCTTCTCAGTTCAAATCACTCCAATATCAACTTTGTCTTTCATTCTTCCGGAGTCGATAAAAGTAAAGAAGCAGTCTAGTACAGAAATTGAAATAATCGTCTGTTCTCTCCTAAAATTTCTGGGCTTATATTTATATTCGAAATTATTATAAGAGTGAAGTATTAGAAGGATCGTTAGAGCGCTGGTCAAAAAAGTACTTCTTTCACACTTTTTAAGTTCTGAGTTCAAATTTCGCAGTGGCTTGCTTTCACTTTCTTCCTTCCTGGATCAGAAAAGTAGCAGTCTTCTGTAAACAATTTAATCGTTTCACTCACTTCCCCTAAAATATACCTTGTACCAAAATCAGGAATAATTATTTTTATTATTGGTATAAAGATAAAATATTTTGCTATCCTTTCCGTATAGGAAATTCAGTATGTTTGCATAATTTTGAAACACTATTCCTTTCTGATTTCTCTCTCATCCACACTCTTTACCATCACTTTTCAGCTCCTGCTTGTCTGTGGAACAGACAGTTTTCACTCGAGATCCTCTTGACGATCCCACCCAGAAATTCTTGAATTTCCTTCACTGAATAACATCTACATTCATCGCATGCTCTCCCAGTGTCACAGCTTTATAATTTACAGCCTATTGTCTCTCCTAATTTAAGTTTAACAAGATTTTCCGTTTGAGTTCCGTTTTCACTTTAACCACAAATTCCAGATGGGCGGTTCAAGTGATTCTTACGAACTGTACAGAATTAAAGCTTAACTAAACCAAAGGGTGACTTGGTAGCTCTGATTCATTGATCTTAGAGTTTGTTTCCATTTATATCTTAACAGTAAGATGTACGACAGCTAGTCAAAAATCACTCAGGTTTATAACCAAGTTATATCTCAACTATTGCTCATACCCAGTTTTAGTGATTTTATTATTACAACACGTTAAGGCAACGAGCTGGCCGTATCGTTAGCACACTGGATAAAGTGCTTCGGGGCATTTCTTCCGGTTTTACGTTTTGAGTTCAAAATCCGCCGAAGTTAATTTTATCTTTTCCGGCTCGATTAGATAAGTGCCAGTTGAGCAATGGAGTCCTTGTAATCGACTAGCTCGCTCCTTCAAAATTTCAGGGCATGCGCTTATAGTAGAAGGAATTACTTCAACATATCAAAGAAATGCAAGGCGAAATCGCCAGAGCGAGTGACAGAAATGTTTTACAGTATTAAGTTACGTTCTGGGATCGAATTTCACCAAGTTAGACGTTGCTTTCATTCTTTGAGGGTCTATAAGGTAAAATATCAATCAAATACTAGGTTAAATATAATCGCCTTGGTCCCTCCCCTAGTGTTCATATACCACCCTCATTTTATTTCTTCATTTTTTCTCCCTCAGCGGTTATGAAATAA
>NC_042999.1:116396279-116466279 GCF_006345805.1 Octopus sinensis
ATAGACGCCCTCTTTTATCCAGGCCGGGTGACTTGTCCGAACCAATGGAATTCTTCCACGCTAGAAGGTCCCGATCAAGTGATGAGGCATGAATGTCTGGCTTGGGTTTTAGTCACATTAGTCTAGCTGAAATATCTCATCTGCGCACCCCACGACAACGCATAATACCAGTAGTTCGCTAACTGAACTGCTTGATCCCGGCCTTTCACAGTTTGTTAATTGTTCATCGCTCAGTATCTGGTGATATTCGCCATTGATTCGATAGATTCACTTGCAGTAAAAGATCCACACCTACCATGCTGCATCCCGTGATTTCAACGTACCTTGGCTCAAGTGTTTACATATTTTCTAACCCGTAGCCGCAACCTTGAGAAGTGTTACCGCTTTGGATCAGAGTAGAGTGGCTAAGAAATGGTTCCACTCGGTTCGAAATCCCGAGAGTCCTAAACCAGGGTCCTACTACCGGATGCAGTTTAAAGCCATGTCCTAGAGCTAGATATACAGATATTCAGATCTTTCTTGAAGTAATTAATCTCGGTAGTTATATTTAAGTAATAATTAAATGTAGTTATATTTCAGCGGGAAAAAAGAATTCAATAATCAAATACTGAAGCTCAAAATACTGTTTGATCAGGGTTGAGTGAGGGAGCTGAGCAATGATGTAACCAGTAACAACCAGTATTACGAATAACAGTAACAGCAAAGCACTAACAAGAACACCACCACCACCACCACCAGCATTGTCAACACCATAACCTTCAAGAAAACAAGATTACCACATTTTGTCCGATCTTCTGCCGAACTGCTAGATTACGGGGACGTAAACACACAACTACCAGTTGTCAAGCAGTAGTCACACACACACACGCACATGCATATATATCTCTTATTATAAAAGGCAGATTTTATCTGCCTCCCTTTGGGAGTTATACAAATCTACAATATAGGATTTCTTCAATTACAATTTACCTTGCATTTTTAAGAGTACAATGCATCGCGTCATGCCAGGTCCAGTTTTTAAAATTTAAACTCCAATTAAGCAAAATTTACAGAAAACTCACATTCTGGTGTGTGTGTCAAATGCTTTTCTTAGTCTGGTTTACAACCACACGCAAACGCACACACACAGTGGGCAACGAATAAAATGAAAGTAATAGCGACAGAGTGATTGATTTGAGGAAGACTAAACTGAAAGTGTTTAAACCACTACTCAAAAAATAAAAAAACACAGCAACAGAAACAAATAAATACATAACCATTTAATCCTCACACAACTTCTTCAATTAGAATTTACCTAAGATTTTTCAAAGTACTCCATTCGCTCATGCCATAATATATTTCTTTCATTTCACCCCCAATTAAGACAAAATTCGAGAAAACTCAATATTTTAACATATCACTCCGAAAGCATTGATGTACATGTGTGCGTGCGTGAGTGTGTGTGTGTGTGTCATTCCTCACACACACGCATACACATACATATACAACTACATACAACTACATACACATACAACTACATACAAACACGTGTGTGTTTGTTATTAGTAAAAAAGGCGCAAAAACACAACTCACTTATCATTCCAACACATTTGCAAAGACACACGGAGGACAGAAAAGGTAAATTGGTCTTTATTTTACTCTGTATATATTTTATTATATAATATTATATATAGATATATGTATATATAATTGCAGTATGAAACAGTGTTTATGTATAAACAGACGACACTTATATATAGTTACCAAGCCGCCCGAATTTACCTATTCATATTTAAATGAGAATATCAGAGCAAATCTCTTTAGTACATTCGTGAAAACACGTATTATACTTCGTAAACACTTCAACTACAGTTTTGTACAAAAATCGAAGTGTAATTTTAATTCCGTGAATTATGGGAGATTTTTTTCCGAAATTTGTTCCTATTGTGTTTTCAAAATTTTTAATTCTGACAAAAAATGGATACGAATTTCATTATATCAAGCAGCGAGTCAGAATTCGAAGGATTTTCTACTGAAGACCTTCATAATCTAACTCTATGACTGAAAAAAAAAAGCATCTTTATATAAGAGTGAAGTTGTGTGTCTGTCTCCTACGATTTAGATTCCTAACTACTCCCACATTTTGCGGTGCAGTTTAACCAAAAGCGGGTATCTTATAGTCGTGATTCATATCGAGCCCTTCTGGGTATTAGCGTGCGTCTACGATGAGTCTACGATTTAAAAAAAATTTACCATTATATTTTTCCATTTTAATGCATTTTTTTCGCTTTTATATAAGGGAAGTAACTCTCTAAAAATATCTACGATGTGTCAACGATTTAAAAAATATTTACCTTAATTTTTTTTCAATTTTTAATGCATTTTTTGGCTATAACTCTCTAAAAATGCTTATATAGTTATTTCCCTTACAACCCGAGCAACGCCGGGCGATACTGCTAGTTAACTATAATCCTTAGAAGAAATTAATATGTGAAGAAAGCGTATAGCATGGAGTTTTATTTAAAATTCGATATAGGCATCAGCATTCGCCACCAGCATTCGCCATCAGCTTTTCCAGCCGCCCGGGAACAGCATCAACTGATTTCATCAGGAATTCTTGTGAGATGGAAGACATAACTTCTCGTATCCGCCCTTCAAGCTCTTCCAAAGTCGTTGATTTGATAGAGTAGACTTGCTCCTTTAACCAATCCCCCCCCCAAAAAAAGTCGCAGGGTGTTAAATCAGGATTTCTGGCCGGCCAATCATGCGGACATCGACGACCCATCCATCTTCCAGGAAAACAAAACAACAATAGCAAAAGGTGGAGGAGCACCATCTTGCATAAAAATCAAAGCTACAACGTTCTCCCAAGAACTGATGACTGGCCAGATTTCATCTTGCAGCATGGTGAGGTACTTTTCAGCATTTATGGTATTGCAAAGGATGAAAGGTCCCACAATCCTGTCCGGATTGTTACCTTGGGCCGATTCTGCACTTTTTCAGAGGTTGTGACGGTTCACGAACTCACCGATGTGGAATATCTCTTCATTACTCCAGAGGATATTTTTAAAGAGATCACACCATGTTTGTAGGGGTTCTAAATTTCAAAAAAATAAACGATTTTGAAAAAAAAAACAACAACATAGAATCAATTCCCATACATTAACGAACATTGAGAAAAAATTATAGTCAATAAATTATAAATATTTTAAGATAGAGAGTTACTTTTCAATCGCCCTATATAAATATATACATACATTCATATATATATATATTATATATATATATATATAATATATATATATATATATATATATATATTTGTATTTCGGAATGGTCATTTTGCCAGTTTAACCAATAAAAACACATGCACTATATATTTGGTGTTACTTTGCTTCAGTGTTATTCATTTTTAACATTAATCTTAATCTTATTTCGGCCAGAGTTCTTTCGTCACACTCCTGTGACCTCATCAGTGGTCCTTTGCTGTCTTCTTTCTAATTTGTGTGTCTCTCCTTACTAACGGTCAGCCATACAAAATGGCTAGTGCGTGTGTTTTTATTGGCTAAACTGGTAAAATGACCATTCCTAAATACAACAATATCTGTTTCAACACACGATTTCACATCAGAAATCTTGCAAAACAAATATATAAAAGTATATATATATATATATATATATATATATATATATATATGGAAATATGTGAGATCCTTGGTACAGTTAATTATATTTGAATAAATATTTGAATATATATATATATATATATACATACGTCGGACTTGTTTCAGTTTCCGTCTACCAAATCCACTCACGAGGCTTTGGTCGACCCGAGGCTATAATGGAAGACACTTACCCAAGGTATCACGCAGTGGGACTGAACCGGGAACCATGTAGTTGAGAAATATGTTTCTTACCACACTGCCACGCCTATTTATATCGACCTCGGAAGTATGAACGGCAAAGAACTTGATGGCATTTGAACTCAAAATATGAGAGAACCGTGATTAAATATCAAAAGGGCATTATACCTAACACTCTAACGATTTCGCCAAAAGATTTTGCTTTGCCGTTTAGTTTGATTCTTCTTTCGTTGTTGCTCATATTGTTTTTCTCCATTTTTGTATGCAGACCAACCAACCAACAAACAAGAGAAACGATCGCTGTTGTTATTGCACTAAGAATCCCCGAAAACAAGTGCTAGAATGGAAGGAGGGGGGAGCGGGAAGCACTTGCTGATGGTATTTTTCGTAAGGGAATCCTCTTCCCATCCCGACACCCACTAACATCAATACCAACATCAACATCAACAACAATAACAATAACAAACAATACCGGTACCAACATCACCATTTACATTTATTTGTACCACCACTACCATCACCACCACCACTACCACCACAACCACCACCACCACCACCAGCAACAGCAACAACAACAACAACAACGACCGCATCGCCTACACCACACTCCTTTTCTCTTGAAAATATGCAAAGGAAATGCTGATATGATGTATACACGCTCATACTCATATACGCACCCACACATACATACACTCACACACGCACGTATATATATATAATATATATATATATGTATGTATATATGTATATGTATATATATATATGTATATATATGTGTGTGTGTATATATATATATATATTTATATATATATACATATACACACACATTCATACATACATACATACATTAGATACACACACACACACACACATATATATATATATGTGTGTGTGTGTGTGTGTGTGTGTGTTTGTGTGGGAATGTATGAATGTGTATATATGTATGCATGTGTGTGTGTGTGTGTATACAAACACATACACGTAGATTTCTGTACTTACTCTATTTACTCTATATTTATACACACACAGGCATAAATGTAAGTATTTATGTATGCATGCATGTATGCCTTCGTGCGTATACGTTATACATACGTCTGTAAATGAATACACTTACACGAGTGTATGTACAGATAAATCTAAGCTATTTCCTGGATAACTTTCTCGTGCTTCTCACTCTCTTTTCTTCTCCATCTCTCTCCCGTTTTTTTCTTTCCCCATTTTACACACACACACACACACACAGAATGAACACGTTTGTGGATCATCAGTGTTCTTTCTTAAATCATCCTTCGGCAGCCGGCTTCTGGGACTTGTTTGTTGTTGTTTTATTTATAGTTGCTCTTCTTCTTCTTTTTCTTCTTCTTCTTCTTCTTCTTCTTCTTCTTCTTCTTCTTCTTCTTCTTCTTCTTCTTCTTCTTCTCTTCTTCTTCTTCCTCCTCCTCCTCCTCCTCTACCACCACTCCCCCACCTCCTCCTGGTCCCCCTGCTCCCTCCTCCTCCTCATCCCCCTCCTCCTCCTCCTCCTCATCATCATCATCATCATCAAACTTCGTGCCTGTAGTAGAAAGGATTATCATTATTATGGCAGAATCGTTATCACGCCGGGCCAAAATGCGTTTCGTTCGTCTTTACGTTCTGAATTCGAATTCCGCCGAGGTCGACTTTGCCTTCCATCCTTTAAGGGATCGATAAAATAAGTACAAATCGAGTACTTGGGGTGAGCGGGGTCTATATAATCGACTTACCCATTCCTCCGAACTTGCTGACCAAGTGCCTATTGTAGAAAAGATCATCATCATCATCATCATCATCATCATCATTATTATTATTATTATTATTATTATTATTATTATTATTATTATTATAATCCTTGAGTGAGAGTGCAGTGCATGCCATGAAAGTGACACTGGGGTAAAATATACGAAGCCCAGTATACCCATCATGACTGCCCGTCTAATAAGGGTACACTAGGCACATGTATCACAAGCATATGTGCGCGACATGGTGATCTCATATCAAGATAAACAGCACATGACCTTGCAGGTGGTTTGAACGAAACCAGAGGTGAATTATCCAAATCCCAAAGAATCCCTCTCAACACATGGCTATGATGCTACCCCACTACTTCTGCTCGTGATCAGTAATGCACATATCGTCAACCACTAAGGACATGCTCAACTGGTTAAGGTCAAACAACTGACAAGCAAATCTGTAGTATTGAGCAGAATATTTGCTGTAGCCCATCTTTTATACCAAGACAAAACAATGTACATGATAACACTTCCAATCAGTTAAGACCTGAAGCCACGAGAGCCACTGCCTGGTATTGCATCAGGACATTTATTATCATTATTATTATTATCATCAGTATCATCATTAACATCATCATCATAAAAACGGTCGCAGGTTGGCAGAATTGTTTGAGGATCGGAGAAAATAGCTAGCAGTTATTATTAAGGCGGCGATCTGGCACAATCGTTAGCACACCGGGAAAAATGCTTAGCGGCATTTCGTCCGTTCTTAGCTCTGAGTTCAAATTCCGCCGAGGTCGACTTTACCTGTTATCCTTTCAGTGTCGATAAAATAAGTACTAGTGAAACACTGGGGTCGATGTAATCAACTAGTATCCCTCCCTCAAATTTCAGACATGTACCTGTAACAGAAAGGGTTATTATTATTAGAAAGACTCGTGTAAGACAACAACAGCTTAACATTTAGGGGAAGTGTTGTTTTTTAAAAAGAAATCCCTCTCCGCCATCATCTCCGCCGCCGCCGCCGCAACCACCGCCATCCACCATCACCACCACCACCACCACCACCACCACCACCACCAACGCCGCCGCCGGTGCTGCTACTCTGTTTCGACAACTTTTTGTTTATTTATTTCCTAGATGTTTTATCTTCATCTTTATTTCTTATTTTTCTGGTCTTCTGTTTTTTGGGGTTCGGTCTTTGTTGTTTGGCTTTTAATTTGTGTTTGTATGAGGGATGGTGGTTGGTGGTGTTGGTGTTAGTGGTGGGGTTCGGGTTTGTTTGTTTGTTTTCTGATGAGACTAACAGAAATTGCTAAATAAAGATGCTTTCCGTAAAGTAGTAGGGGAAAAAAACAAACTGTACGTATTATTACAATTGACGTATGCGTGTCTATACTTGCGTGTTGCTATATCTTCACACCAGCACTTATAAACTTACACTCAGGCATATATGTATGTATGAATGTATGTATGTATGTGCGTGTTTATGTGTGTGTCTATGTGTGTGTGAATTTGCGTGCGTGTGTTGTGTGTTTGTACATGTTTATGTGAATATGTATGCCTATATCTATATCTATATCGATATCTATATATGTATATATGTATATATATGTATACACACACACACACACGCACACGTATATATATATATATTTACATATACAGACATATAAATATACATATATAAATACAGATATACATACATACATACATACATACATACATACATACATATATGTACATATATATATATATATTATATATATATATATATATATATATATATATATATATATATATATATTTGTATATTTGTATGTATATCTATATATGTGTTTACACACATATACACACACATATATATATATACATCCTGCAAGGATGACGTAAATAACTGTTAAATTTATGTAAGTGAAAGATCTTCGTTTTCTTTATCATTATTAATACTATATATACATATATATATATATATATATATTATATAGAGAGAGAGAGAGAGAGAGAGAGAGAGAGAGAAAGAGAGAGAGAGAGATAGATACATACATACATACATACCTACATACATACATACATACATACATACATACATACATACATACATACATACATACATACATATGTATGTATATATGTATATATACGGTGTGAATTCACTGACGACCTCCACTCCAGATTCTTACGTGAACCAAGAGATGAGTACAGTGTATAATATTAATAAGTCAATGACAAATTAACAGTTATCATCCTTCAATCTGTTTACAAGAACGCTGCTATGAGCAAAACAGAAGTTTACGAGTGGTTTTCACGCCTTAGGAATGGTCACTTATCGCTTGAGGACCAACCTCGTTCAGGGCGGCCCTCGACTTCTCGAACGAATAAAAGCATCAAGAAAATACATGAACTGATCTTGGTAGACCGTTACCGAACAAATTACGAACTTGATATGGCTGGTATATCCTGGATCTCCTGCCAACGAATTTTGATCGAAAAATGGCAATTGAAAAGAGTTGCAGTAAAATGTGTACCTCACTTGCTCACGGAAGATCAAAAGCAGTCACGATTGAATGCGTGTCGTGAACTGAAACAACAGTTGAAAGTTGATCCGAACTTTTTTTCGAAGGCCATCACTGGTGACGAAAGCTGATGCTAAGTCTACGACCGGGAAACGAAGCAGCAATCAAGTCAATGAAAGCATTCAATGTCACCATGCACCCCACAAAAGCGTGTCATGTGAAGTCTAATGTCAACACGATGCTGATTTGTTTCATTGATGCGAAAGGAATTGCTCACACAGAATTTGTTTCTCCTGGTCAAATTGTTAACTAGGCATTTTACTTGGCCGTTCTGAAGCGTTTGCAAGACGTGATGAAACGATCAGTGGCAAAGTGGAGAGTTGTGGTTTCATCACGCAAATGCACCTGCGCACACCGCCTTGAGTGTGAAACAGTTTTTGACCAAAAATAGCATGACCCCGATTACCCATCCTCCCAGTTTACCCGATCTTGCCCCCTGCAACTTCTTTTTTGGATTTTGCGGAGGGTCAAAATAGGTAGCACAAACAGGGCAGTGAAGACAAACAGGAAAGGATGCTAAGCCTAAACGAGGTTGTGGTGACGAACGCGTAAATCAAGCTAGGACAGGAGACAAACAAGAACACGTCTTCCTTGTTATATATATATGAAACGGTAGTTAAAAAAATAAAAGCCACTTTCAAACAAATTACTTAAGACATGGTTAATCATTAAGAATATATGTATTTCACTGAATTAAAATAATTCGTTACAAATGACCATGTTCCACTCTAAGCTAATTTTGTAAGCTAAAGAGTTGTTTCGTTCAGTTAATTGGAACCATAATTAGAAATAGAAGGCCCTATTTGAAACAATGAATGAGTGTTCTAAAATAGATATATAAGATAAATTTTGTATTATCTTGACTTAAAGAGTAGAAAGAAAATATCGAAGACGACATAAATTGGTGAGCGAGGGAAGTTTTAACTTTAACTAAAGCCAAAATGCAGGAGATGAAGCGTTATAATTAGCTACATGGATATAGAATTTAGCAGTAAACAGACATTAGGGAGAGAACAGGAGCCCAGGAGGGTGATGACATATATATCTCCTAAAAGAATCCCAAAATTTGATTTTACTGAATAGAAAACTAAGTTAAATCATAATTTGGAAGGGTAATTATTGTAAAAGTTACAAAATGGGAAAAATAGGCAGCTAAGTGAAAAGTATTTATAATACGCAGTTTAAAGTAGCAGTGGAAATTGGTTCCCTAGGGGACCAGCGTTTTCTTACTTTTAAATCTTACTGGATTGGAGCTTGTAAGTTACTACTCGTCTTCCTAATCTCAATCTCTATGACCTTAGTATACCTCTAGTTCCTAAACTTCATCTTCCTTACTAAAGAAAAGTAAGAAAATAAATGTATTGTAGTTTGCTTGAGGCATTGTGATACAGAAGTTAAAAAAGCAAATAATGAAGAGGACGTGCTTCTTACAATGTGAAAGAGAAAGTTAAGTAACCTTTATATTTTTCAGGCGCAAAGACCCATCACCAGATGCCAACAGGTTAAAAAATGTAAGTTTTCGTAATCCTTCCTCGCTGATCGCCGGCAGTCAACATGGCAAGTATGTAAAACCATAATGAAGTGGAAGGCACGGTAACAGCAAAACATAACTGAAAAATGTGTTAAGCCAATTAAAGGTTTATCAATTAAGTCACAATAAATAAAGATTCTGCAGAAATGTAACGCAAAACTCTGAATTTAGTAAATGATTTAGATGTTATTTTTTAGATAATTTTTTAGTTTGTAGATAAGATAGAACTTTTCAGCCTTGAGTTTATACGAGGAAATCCTTTTGTTATGTTTATCTAAGTAGATTTACCTTAGCAAAACAAAACAAAAAAAAACAACAAAAAAAACCTAAAATTACAAGTCTCTTATTACTGGTATTGTGTTCGACTCAAGACACTATGCTTCATTTGGGTGCATAGTAAGTATTCTTCTTTAGCTTCCAAATATATTTCGAAAGGGGTGTTTCATTTTTCTATCTTTAAATATGTAAATGTGGTTGTTATACATACTTTAAATGGTGCGGAGGTATAACCTGTATAAATGTGCGTGGAATTATTAGTGGTATCACTGTATAGGTAGACAATATCATTATCTTCACATTTAGGATTTGAAGGCAGTTACTAAGGTTAATGAAGTTCCAACTGGTTTTCTTGTTTATGTTCGCATGATTTATGAATTTAAACTTTTTCGGCTTGGTTGACGCTAAGAATTGAGTGCAGCAGAGGAAAATAATTTTATAATGTTGTTCTTATAAATTCTGTAATATATATGCTGTAGGTGGAAGTGTTTTCTGAGAATTTACAAGAGATAGCTAGCAACAAGGCTAACAACACTTAATCTGAATAGAAGATTGAACCTTATTATATTCATTGTCCTATTTATTCAGCTATACTTACTACTGCTAGAATTATTTCTAACCGATAGATATGTGTTAAGTGCTATACAATAAATATTCTGTATAAAGTTGCCTCACGCAAAAGCTTCATTACAGTAACATGCAGATCTGTTAATATGTTAGAAGAAAGGTTTGAAATTCTTAGAAGGATATTCCTAACAAGATTGCTAATTATAGAAGTGTATGTAGTTTAAGGACTCGTCTGGTTTCCTAAAAGTATAGAAGAAAGTATCTGACGTAGCGTTATATATTGAAAGTATATTTTGTGAAGGTTAGTTTCAGTTGTTATGGAGAATATTAATTCGTTGAAGAGTACACGTATTTTCTCATTTCATCGTTTATTTGTGGGTTATCTGTGACCTCATTAGCATTTTCTTGCTTCAAGAATTTAAATCTAAATTTCCGTACTTAGGAGGTCTATACTGTTTTTGACTAACTGGAATCTGAAATAAATATTTCTAACAATATGATCTTACAAAGTTGGTAATACAATATACAGAGAATATGTTACTCACGTGGAATTCTTATATTTCTTATGCTTATTACTTCCAATATATTTTAGTAAACACTAGCCATAAGCGCCTTTACTATATTAACTTCCACATAGGCGCAGGTGTGACTGAACCCAGAACCATATGATTGGGAAGCTTGCTTTCCAGTCACATGGTTACGGGTTCAGGCGGGCCAACCAAAACCTTGTGAGTGGATTTGATAAACAGAAGCTGAAGGAAACCCGTCGTGTATATACAATAGTGCCCCGGTATTTACGGGGGTTACGTTCCTAGAATACTCGCGAATATTGGACGTGATCCATAAAAATGCCTATAAATCGAAATATAACGTAAAATATATGTATATACAAAATTAAGAGGAATGGCCACCAAAGATGACACCCTATATGCTAAACCTTGACGTCAAATCGTCATTACCACGAAGAATGTATTCACAAGAACATATAGTATATAGGGTGTCCACTTTGGTGGTCGTTCCTCTTAATTTTGTATGTAACACAATTTTTAATCTTCGGATTTTTTAAATATGCTAAGCCACTGGTTTTAATTGATTAAAAATCAATTAAAATCCACAAGAACAAAATTATTACCGAAGCTTGCAAAAAGTCCACTTCAACCTGCATCACTGCGCCACATCCCACTGATCTCAAACTGAGACCAATTGTGACAGGCCTAAACTGTGAAATACACAGATTAAGCAACTTTATCGATATCCTCTTAAAACCAATACTTAAACACATACCAAATATTATAAGAGATGACCTGGATCTATTAAATCATCTCCCCCAAACATACCAATAAAGACATTTTCATTGTCTCCTTTGATGCAATAAACCTTTACACTACGATCCCACATCAATATGGACTGGAAGCCATTAAATTCTGGCTAGAAAAATACCCCAATGAGGTCACGGAAAGAATAAAAACAGAATTCATCATCGAGGAAACTTGAGTTTATCCTCCAAAACAACTTTTTGAATTTTAATAACACCTACAGACAGGTATCAGGGACGGCAATGGGTACTAAAGTTGCCACTACTTATGCAAACCTGGTGATGGCCAACCTAGAATTATAAAGTTATGATGAATCCAAATATAAAGTGAATAAACATCTTTAAAATTGCATTTTCAAACCTTCCTTCATATATATTTCCACTCGTGCGGTATCTTACAACTTTACTTTGTCATATACATATTCTTTTATAACTGTTACATGCGGCCGTGCTGGAGCAACACATTTAGACGAGCAAATTGATCCCAGGACTTATTCTTTGTAAGCCTAGTACTTATTCTATCGGTTCCTTTTGCCGAACCTCTGCTACGGAGACATAAAGGCACCAGCATCGGTTGTCAAGTGATGTTGGGGGTACAATCACAGACGCACAAACATACATATACATATATACTATATACGACGGCTTCTTTCAGCTTCCGTCTATCAGATCCACTCACAAGGCTTTTGATCGGCCTGAGGCTATAGTGGAAGACACTTGCCCAAGGTGCCACACAGTGGGACTGAACCCGGAGCCATGTTGTTGGAAAGCAAGCTACTTATCACACAACCAATCCTGCAGTTAAATGACTGAAACAAGTAAAAGAATAAAAGAATAAAAAGATAGTCTTCAAGAAATAAATGCTAAATATTCTTCGCAGTCGACTCCGCTTTCTTAAAAAAAAATATGGTTCCTTAGATAATGTAGTTCGATATATATTATGTAGTAAAAAAGCGGAATTATCACGGCTCTATTGCCTTTAATCATACACCAAATAGATCGGAAATGACTTGATTTAAACAACAGCATCAACTTTACTATTAAAAAATGGTTTTAAAATAGCCTTGTCTCGTATATGCAAAGTTTAAAATTCAAGTACTTTAATATTTATACCGTGACTCTGGCAACCGTGGAGCTAGTGGTAGTTCAGCTCTGTAATTGTTACTAAAGAAATAAGCCTTACACTATTCAAATTAGTGTAAAGTTGTTGTTTTTTTACTACAAATATCAAAGAAACACTCTTCACGTATTAACTAAATAGTGTTTCACAACATATTTCAAAAAGATGAAAAATAAAAATAGTTGAAACAGTGAAATAATTCAATGAGCACAATATGTTTTATGCCGAGTGGCCCAAAACATGCGTGAGGTTTTTCTTCAAATTCTATTGATTTTCTATAGAGGAAATATATGGGCATCCCACATATTGAAAATTGTTTTGTATTACACATATCAAGGAAATTCTCTCTTTCTTCACACAAATAAAAGGACTGGTCTTTCACAACATATCAATGAAATAGCATTCTTTCACAAAACATCTAGGAACTTGTTTCGCACTATATTATCAAATTTGAGCTATAAAAATATTTTTACTGATTAGATAGATCCAAAATGTTGCTTAAAGTTTTGGTCATACACGTCGATATACGTGCATTAGAATTATTATAACAAGAATTTAAAAAAAAAGAACAGCCTTTACTTCTAACTACAGGCGCGTTTCCTTTTTTAAAAATTGTGTCCGCGTAGTTTTGGGAATAGTACTTATAACAGTAAATCATATTTGTATAGAAGCGCGTTCAATTCAAAATTACGATATTCGTGAAGATGTAATATAATTATTGAAGAATTGCTTTCCTGCAGAGGTACGCTTCCGACAAATTATTTGGATATATTGCGGGTGACCTACAGGTTATGAGAAAAATTTATAAAGAATATACGAAAAATGAAATCATTTATAAAAATATAATAAAAATGCGATCGCAGACATTGTTGCTTAGTAACATAATTTCATTCATATATTGGTAACTATAAAAGTAGCATTGTAAAACGCTAATATCTATCTATCTATCTATCTATCTATCTATCTATCTATCTATCTATCTATCTATCCAAATCAAAGAACAGTGTTTCGTTTTGCAACAATAATATACTAACAAACATATTACAGCTTTACAAGTCAATATTGTGTCTTTCTTTCGTGTTAGCAGTTTATCTCTATGGATTTTCTATAGAATTCAGAGCCAGCATTGCAAGTTGCCATAATTTGTATGCGGATGGGTCTATGTAAACAGTGCAATCTAAGATTGAAAAAATAGGTAACGGGGGATCTTTTCTGCTTGGTTGCATCCGTTAAAATTTCAAAGTTTAGTGAAAATTTATAATTTGGTGTATCGATGTAATTTTCCACGCTGAATCTCAGGAGCTAATTCACTTTTTCCAGAATTTATAAAAAAAAAAAAAGATTACATAGGTTTAAAATTTGATAATTTTTACTCAGTCAGAAAACAGGATTTGGCAGCTGTCATTTTGTGTGTGACTGCAAGTGTTCTCAACTGTAAACAAATGAAATATTGGTGGAATTCTGATAGCTTTTTTATTTTTTCAAAATTATCAGAAAATTTTTGCTAATTTGTAGTCTATACACGGGAATGCGTATGATTATGCAAAAACCAAAACAAAAAAATTGGTGCGTGATTTAAGGCCTATTTAGCTATCATTTTTAGCACATCACACGACCACCTGTATTTTAAGTATATAATAAGCAAAAAATGACCACGTAGGCCAGCAGCTCCATAAGAGCTTGGCTTCTTGCTATGGAAACTGGAAGCTATATGTCTGCAGCTTTCGATTGGCTAAAATAACCCCAAATTTGGAAACTTTAAAGGCTATTAACTCTTTATTTCTTGATTTATAGTGAAAATGAATTTCCTGTCAATGATTACCATACAAAACTACATCAACACATCTAATATGAAATGAATTGGAACAAAAGTTACAGAAAGTGAAAAGTAACAGCCAAACAGAAACGATTTGTAACAGCTGCACATGCATATTTCAAAAGTTATGTTTTTTCATTAGTAGTATTTTATGGTTGCAAAACGAAATACTGGGTTCTTTCTACAAATTAATGCCTACGTATAAGTTGCTTGGAATGTGCTTAATATAAAAATTCGTCTATCCAACAGTTTTTTATCGCTAAACTTAGTGGGGAAGTAAGCAATGCCTTCGTGGATAGCTGATAGGTGGGCTGAGATGCTGGACAGCGTACCTTGCTGTGCTGACTGTGAATTCTGTAAAAAACCTATCGAGATAAACTTAACAAATATATATATATATATATATATATATATTATATATATATATATACATTATATATATGTATGTATGTATATATATATATATATTATATATATGTATGTATATTATATAAGTATATATGCATATGTATATGTATATATATATATATATATGTATATATATATATATATATATATATATATATATATATATATATAATATATATATATATATATATATATATATATATATACATATATATACTCACACACATACCCATATGCAAACCCACACACATATACACATGTACACACTTATGAGAAAGCGACATTGAAAAGCACTTTCGCATATCCAAGCTATGTGTTTGTGAGGGCGCGTTTGTGCGTGCGTGCATGTATCTGTATATGTGTGTATGTGTGTATACGTGTGTATGTGTGTGTATGTATGTGTGAGGTTTTATACTTAGTTCTGTAATCTATTCTATATTTACATGCAATTAAAAGTTGAAAGAAGTTCTATATAGAATCTGACATTTATGAATGAATGTGAACCTCAACGGATAAGACAAAAAAAGAGGAAGAGAGAGAGAGAGAGGGAGAGACTGCATGAGAGAGAGTGAGAGCGAGAAAATGTGAGGGTGGGAGTGAGAGAGCAAGGAGCGGTTGAATATATAAATAAATGTGTGTTTGTGTGTATGTACACACATGCATATACATACATACTTGTACACATACACACACACACACACACAACATATTCTTATACATCGTATACATACATACGTATATATATATATATATATATATATATATACATACATATATATACATATACTGAATATATATATATATATATATATAATTGAATAGATAGATAGATAGATGATAGATAGATAGATGATAGATAGATAGATAGATAGATAGATAGATAGATAGATAGATAGATAGATAGATGGGAGGGAAGGAAGGAAGGAAGGAAAGAAGGAAGGAAGGAAGGAAGGAAGGAAGGACGAGAGAGTGAGATTTAGAGATAACGACAATAGATCATGATTAATGAGCCTGATGCTTCCTTACTAAATATAAAACCAGTTGTAAATATAGGCACACTAACTGACTCAGGGGAACTTATAAGGATTTCTGTATTTTTGCGTCTTAACATGTGTATCAGCGTATTTATATGCGTATGATATCTGAGTGCTCATTAAGTGTATGACATTGTATGTATGTATGTATGTATGCATGTATTTATGTATGCATGTATGTATATATGTATGTATGTATGTATGTATGTATGTATGTATGTATGTATGTATGTATGTATGTATGTATGTAAGGACGAATGGATGGAGGATATAAATTATTAGTTTTATTTCTAGATCATTTTTGGCCAATGAAGAAAGATCCGGTTTCTAACCTAAATCCTAGTCTCTTTCACTTGAATTTCAATATGTTCAGTAGTAACAGAGTAACTATGCATGAATGGGTTCATATATGTATGTATTTGGAGTTAGTGCATGTGCGATGTATATGTATATGTATATGTATATGTATATGTGTATATAATATATATATATATATATATATATATATATTATATATATATATATATATATATATATATATATATATATATATATATATATAATGAAGGGTGAAATTAATTAATTGGAATAATATCAATTACACCTAAGTAGTCTTCGGCATGTAAAAGCCTCATTCGAGGAAAATTTAAGTAATACTAAGCAATAAAGGGTTTAGCAACGAATTGCCTTACCACAGACCGATTTAGAAATAGCAGTCAAGAGTTATAGCTATTTCTTCTACTAAAAAGGGAGATCTCAGTAAAAACACAGCAATTGGAAGGCAGACACAAACAGGTAAGAGAGAATGAATTGACGGCAATCTATCATACAATTTTAAGTTATCTACGGACGCACGTTTCGAAATCAAGTTTTTAGGAAAGCATAAGAATTAAATATTAAATAATTCTACCTTACCAAACTTCTTTTCTCTTCAGCGTAGAATACTATAATCATAAATGATTATATATGAATTTTGAGATACTAGGAAGGCACCAACTCAACTCAGTATCAGGCGAGCTAGAATCCGCAACTGGTATCACCAAATTCAAGTGTGAATGAAAAGATTGTGTCACCAGCCCCTTCCCACTTGGAAAATATCGCATGGTGAGCAGGAAATCGACCGCGTGGTGGACAAGAAATCGGTCGTGTGGTTGGGGGCAAGTAGGAAGTGGCGAAATACGTGGGGTTATATATGTATATATGGACATGTATGTTCCCATATATCTGCGTGTGTGCATCCTTACTAATACGAGTGTGTATGTGTGCCAAGATGTACATTCATAGATCAGTGAGCGCGCGCATACACACACTCATACACACACACACACATGAAGACCCACACGCACACACACGCGCGCACACATATATACACACAGAAGCAGACACATACATACACATGGACACGCACACAAACGCGTGCACGCCTTTAACGCCTTCTACAAATGCACACGAGCACACGCACAAGCGCGCGCACACACACGAGTGTGCACGTATACATACATGTACATGCACGGGTACACATGTATATGGGCGCCCATATACATATTATATATTAATATACGTATATATACATATATATTCCAAACTACATGGTTGCGGGTTCAGTCCCACCGCGTGGCACATTGGACAAGTGTCTTCTACTATAGCCTCGCACGAGCCAAAACCTTGTGAGTGGATTTGGTAGCCGGAAACTGAAAGAAGCCCGTCGTGTACATATATATATATATATATATATATATATTATATATATTTATATATGTGTGTGTATATGTGTGTTTATATATGTGTGTACATATATATAATATATATATATATATATATATATATATATTTATATGTGTGTGTGTGTGTGTACGTGAGTATGTGTGAGTGTGTGTGTATTTGTGTGTCTTTGTCCTAACCCCATCGCTTGACAACCGATGCTGGTGTGTTTACGTCCCCGTAACTTAGCGACTCGGCAAAAGAGACTTACAAAGAATAAGTCCCGGGGTAGATTTATTTGACTTAAGGCGGTGCTCTGGTATGGCCACAATCAAATGACTGAAGCTGGTAAAAGAAAAAAGAAGAATATATATATATTGCTGAGACCCCTTTTGGTCATGACTGTCCCTGGGATTGCACCTAGAAAGTTACCCACCGAGGCACAAGTTTGGACAATGTTCTTTATGGAAGACCAGCATTCCGGCCTCCCCGCTCTATGCCACAAATGTTATCCAAGATAAAGGCAAAGGCCAATATATCCTGGCACCTGTAACGTCGCAACTCGTTTCTACAGCTAAGTGAACTGGAGCAATGTGAAATAGACTGTCTTGCTCAAGAACACAACACGCATCCTGGTCCGGGAGTCGAACTCACAACCTCACGATCGTAAGCTCGGCGCTCTAACCAGTGAATCATGCGCCTTCACATACACATATACACAGAGACAACACACACACACCACCACACACACACACACACACACACACACACACACACACACATATATATATATATATATATATATATATATATACAAAGAGATAGATAGATAGATAGATAGATAGATAGATAGATAGATAGATAGATAGATAGATAGATAGATAGACATAGAAAGTGACTATATATGCATAAATGCTTGTACGTTTATATGCATATATAAAGATTAATGCTTGTGTTGAAAGACGCATACATACATATGTACATACATACACACACATACATACATACATACACACATACATACATGCATAGACACATACATACATAATACATACGTACATACATAAATATATATATACATACATACAAACATACATACATTCATTCATACATACATACATACATACATACATACATACAGATCTACCGTAATGGACATTCCTTTCAAGATGGTCAACGGGATTTCAACATTTTACTATAGACTTCAACCACTTTCTCTTTCTCTAATCCGCACTTCCTGTCTCTCTTATTCTCTTTCTATCGATCGATTTATCTATTTTCTTAATGTATGTATATGTGTGTACGTGTGTGAATGTGTATGCTTGTGTTCGTGCTTGTGTGTATATGTAAGCATGTATGAATTGATGTATGTATGCATGTATAAATGAATGCACATCTTTCTCTTTAGCATGTTACGTCCACAACACCTGGCATTCGGAAACATGAAAGTGGTTGTGGAATATACAGTTCGTATAATAACAGCTTTGTTGAAACATTCCAGGTCAAGCTCCTCTGTGTAGCCTGGTAAACAAGAATATATAAAAATACAAGCAACAGCATTAGTAAGAATAACCACATCCGGTAATGCGACTACGACATAAACATTAGTGGTAAGGCACACAGGAAAGAGGGAAAATCCATTTTAGACATGCTAAATGTATTTAAAATTTTCAGGGACATCTACTATCATTATGAAAGCATTATCCTGATCGACATGTCAGCATACTAACTCCTCCGAGTTCTGTCACTGAATAATGACAGACAAAATTCATGACACTGAAACGGTGCAAACAACCATTTAAAATTCCAGATTCCTACTAAATCCACAAGATAATTGCTCATTCCTCGATGGAGAAAAATGAGAGATTCTATATTGCTGAACAGATATACTCCATTCCTTTCTTCAATTTCATTGACTAGGCTGCAGTTATGCTACCATATACTTTTCTCTCTGGCGCGAAATCCTCTTGCGATCAAACACTGCTAGAGACCTTGGAGTAACCGTTGATGACTTAGCTGGAGTGCTCGCATAAACAGCAAAATTGACGCGGACCGACGGTGTAAGGAATGCTCCTACCATTATCCTATTCTTCTCTACCTTCGCTCTTCCTCACCTTGAATACTGGAGTCCGCTGTCGTCTCCCCAAACAAAACAATTTATTATAAAATTTAAAGCCGAGATAGTCACAACAAAAGAATTGTCAACGTACGAGGACTTAATTACTGGGTTCGGCTCTTGAAGCCCAAACTCCAACTCGAACCCTCAGAAAAAGGCTACAGCTGCCATCCTCATTTGCACGAATTGTGCAGACTGAAGAAAAGAAGGAACTGCCATCTTCATCAGTGGTCTCCTTACTGAGGATGCAAAGGGTATATTATCAAGTGGTTCCTTGGAAACACCGAACTCAGTCATAAAGCAATCATAATTAACTAATAATCACTGACATTATCTGTGCGAAATAAAGCTAATGACCAAACTGCAAGCCACCTTAAGCATCTTCTCATTGTTTCCAAAGGTATCCCAAGAAAACCAACTTTTCCTCGAAACAATTTGTGAAACAGATTACTGATGGGCGAATTTAGCGATCGTTATATGGATTGGTCAACCAATTCTTTGAAATCTATTAATTGCACCTTTACCTCAATTAAAACCCCAGAAGAAAATAATTTAACATTTCGACTATTTGACTGTTATGGGTCATGCTCGAGTTATCAATGTACAAAGGTTTCTAACTTAGGAACAAAACCAGCAATTCTGCGGGGAGAGGGTTAAGCTTTTCAGTAGTAGTATCCCTATTTCAGTTTGGGAAACTTTTTCCAGTGCATGATACAGTACACAGTGACCTTTATATCTAGCATTCCTAACCCAAATCAAGCACCCTCATTTCGGTACGCGCATTTGACTATATGGATCTGCACAAAACAAACTGGGGAGCAATTATACATGACCTATCGTTTGTCGACCGGTCTTTCACACACACAAGCATAAACTACACACGCGCACACACACACACACACACACACACACACACACACACACACACAAACGCACGCACACACACACACACACACACACACACGTACATATACACATAAACACACATATACGCAAACAAAAATGCTTTTTCATGCATCAAAGCCACTTGACAGATGTTTGAGACTATGGTTACCAATATATGCCCAAACCACACCCGACACAGGACCTGTAAATAGAAATGGAAGTAGGATCCCTAGAGAAAAATATAATTATAGAAAATAAAAAGAGCTTAATTAGATGAAGAAAATAAGAAAACTATGCAACCCTCATCCATACACAACCACTGGGCCTGTGTGTGATCGCTCAGAACAGCCAAGCTCTTCCCCAACGAATGGTATACATACATGCAAGGCCGTTCCATCTTAACAGCATTACAGGTTCCCGGGACAATTAAATGCTCTGGGGATAAATATTTTGACAGCAAGCAACAGCATATGTAAATTAGAACTGGGTCCCTAGACCTGTGTGAGGCCCCCTGGCAACTGTCCTGTGAGCCCATGCCTTAAGGCAGCACTGCATACATGTAGTCCTGATTTTCATTGTTACTGAGAATAAATGTGCAAGTCATCGTTTTGATTCTCACTGTTCACCGTGCAAAGAATGATTCATTATCGGCTGGCTTGTAATAACTGTTCGCTGAAATTATAGACAAGACCATCGGTTCTTTTTAGATTTATTGGTCGGGATACTTCAGACTAACGAGACGCAATATACCTAAATGACGGTGTCCCACAATTCTTTGTGCTAATGAATCAAGTGCAATATGAACATAAGTAGTCGGGAAGGGAGAAGCTTTTCTCCCGTAACGAATACATCAGCAACTAGCATATTTACGTTCGAATCTGCTGGAACATATTAAACAAATAAGTCACCGTTTCAATTCCCGCTGATTACTGGGAAAATAACGATTTACTATTATTAAACATTTCCAAGAAAGATGGAAACGAAATGATTATTGCAATAAAATTTAAGCGTTTACATATATATAGGCGCAGGTGTGGCTGTGTGGTGAGTATCTTGCTTCCCAATCACGTGGTTCCTGGTTCAGTTCCAGTTAAAGATAAAGTTTCCTTCTTGTATCATACTGACTCATAAGGGTCAGTTTCTCGGTTTCATGGCGTATATATTCCCCACCTGGATGGAATGCTGAACCATCACAGGATTACTCATTTTTGCCTGCTGAGTGGACTGGAGCAACGTGAAATGAAGTGTTTTGCTCAAGAATACATCGTGTCGACCACTCCAGGAATAGAAACCACTATCTTACGATCATGAGTCCAACACCCTAACCACTAAGGCACTTCAGTTCCAGAGTGTGGCACCTTGAGCAAGTGTCCTCTACTACAGCATCAGGACCACCACAGCCTCGTGACCGGATCTGCTAGACGAAGACGGAAAGAGGTCTGTCGTATTTACCTACCTACATGTATGTGTGTGTGTGTGTGTTTGTGTCCATGTTCGGGCTAAATTTGACATTCTGCATAAAAGGAAAGCCCGGTATCCCATCCAAAAATAAAAGTATTTTTAAAATCCCCAAGATATCAACCACATTTTACTCAAAGTAGCCACCCTCAGCTTCCATCACGACCTCAAGACAGCTCCTGGCTCATGTGTCCTTCACTGTGCCTCAGGGTAAATCTTCGAACACTTCCTTGATCTTAAGCACCACTTCACGGTTGGTATAGTTCTTAACCGCGCCCCACATATAGCTAAATAATGGAATCACAATCGGATGAATTAGGAGTCTAGAAATTGGGGCTGGTGAACTCGCAGAAATTCTCCGACAACCACTTCTGGTGACAAAGAGCCGAAACTTGTTGCCTTCCACCAGCAACCACTCTCTACCGAGGTTTTATCACACCTTCCAGCAGCTTCCCATAGCCGTCTGAATTGAGCCTAAGCTTCTGTTCAAAGTTGTGGAGATGAATCCCGGCGTGCGGATGCAATCAAAACCCTTGTCGTGTCCCTTACTGATGGTCACAGTTTCGCAATCCCTGTTGCAGCTCCCCATGTTTCATCTTACAGTCTTTACAGTGTTCCCAGAGCATTTATCAACTGTCAAAATGTCGGCATTTTGACACACAGCACGAATCGTCATGATAAAAGTAACTCTCCTAATAGTCAGATGGTTTCTAGTCCTCGATGTCACCAAACGTTTTCTTAACAACAACTTTAATCTGTACAACTTTGAATACTTAAAAAGTGAGAACAACACTGCCATTTAATACCACACAATTTCACTACAAGACGCGGTATGACAGTCAAGGCACTCCCGCCAGCAACATGTCAAGGCACAATATCTGTTTTAACAGAAATGCATAGGTGACAGGTGTAAATAACTGTGCAATACACTTTTATTTATATTTCTCACACCCAAAATAAAACCACTTTGGCATGAAATATTTTGCATATTTTCCCTTTATTAAAATTGCCGTTCATCTGAAGACTACAAGCAAAACATATTTCTATTTATATTCACAAATCTATACATATATGTGCATTTATAGGTGTAACACAGGCGTCTTGGAAATTTTTAATGCGCTATTTTCTTAAAAATATATTCAATAAAAATTTTTATACTTTTTTTATGTAAGAATATATGCTCATATATAGAGCATATATTATTTGAAAGTCCAAATGGTGAGTAGTAAAGCGAGCTTTAAATTCCTAAACAATACTCGCCTTGGGATCAGGAGTACATGAATCAGTGTCTCACACAGGCTCAGCTTAAAACTAATATGATTGTACTCTACCTAACAGTATTGAGTAATTTTCTCAGCTTAATTGCAGTTCACACCAGTGTAATACAGCCATTTCTTTTACACGCATGCTCACACAACACACATTCACACATATACACACATACATATCTGTATATTCCTACTATTCCTATATACACGTATCTATCTATCTAACTATCTATCTATCTATCTATCTATCTATCTATCTATCTATCTATCTATCTATCTATCTATCTATCTATCTATCTATCTATCTATCTATCTATTTATTAATATATCTGATTTGTGGTGAATTTATGGAAATAAATCCCATAAAACTCATCAATTTAGTTAAAAATGGAGAAGACAAGTTGTTAAAATATATAAGAGGATTTTAATTCATACAGACGATCGTTTGGTGCTCAGATATAAAAATCATGCAAATTCATGATCGAATGGAATTAGATTAAATGAATTAAATGAATGAATGAATGAATGAATGAATTATATATATCAATGTACTCTTCAGTGCAGGAAGTATAAACAAAATATAATTTTAAAATTATAGGTATATTATATACTAAAGAAAGATATAATTTCTTTTATCCAGACCTATGGAGAGAAAAAGAGGTGTAGGGAGAGATAGACAAAGTGATAGCCCTATAGCCTTTCTGATTTATATTTAATACATACTAACGAATATTAGCTTTAATGCATACGTAAGTCCCTATTACACATCTTATTCGCTTTTTTATCCTTTTTACCTCTCAAACACTTGTTTACGTTAACTATATAGTATTATCTCTTTACATACTACCTCCCCATGATTAGCTTCATTCGCATGTTTAAAGTTTTTTAAAAAATACATCACACTACGTAATGTTTTCAACTGTCAGGTCATATCTTAATTCAAATATAGAAATGTCTTTCCATTGGACATTTCTGATGCAATTTTTTGCCCTACGCTACTTATTTGGAGCTTAAAATTTATAATCCCCTTACTCATCTATAGAGGAAACGTCTCTGATACGTCTTTAGTTATATTTTCAAATAACCGTTATAGTTTTTAGTTATAGTTAATATCTAACTTGACTCATATCTCTTTCTCATAAGGATAAATATTAATCTCCTAGATTCTATTCTTCTGCTATTTCATTTCTCAAGTTCATTGTAAATTTTGTTTATACTTCCTGCACTGAAGAGTACATTCATATACATAATTAATTAATTCATTTAATTAATTTAATCTAATCCAATTCGATCATGAATTTGCATGATTTTTATGTCTGTGTACGAAACGATCGTCTGCATGAATATATATATTCTCTTATATATTTTAACAACTTGTCTTCTCCCTTTTTTAAACTAAATTGATGAGATTTATGAGATTTCTCTCCATAAATTCACCATATAATATATATATATATATATATATATATAATATATATATATAATATATATATATAGATAGATAGATAGACAAACAGACAGATAGATAGATGTGAGAATAGTAGGAATGTGCATATATGTATGTGTGCGTGTGTATGCATGTATGTGTGTGCGTGCACGTGTGTTTTGTGTGCGTGCGTGATGCGTGCGTGATGCGTGCGTGCGTGTAAAAAAATAGTTGTATTACACTGGTGTGAATTGCAATTAATCTGAGAATATTACTCAATACTGTTAGGTAGAGTACAATCATATTAGTTTTAAGCTGAGCCTGTGTGAGACACTGATTAATGTACTCCTGATCCTAAGACGAGTATTATTTAGGAATTTAAACTCACCTTTTGAACCGTCAAGATTTCCATTGAAAAAGAACTTACAAAAAAATCATGTTCCATATATGAGCATATGCTATTATATAAAAATAAAAAGTATAGAAATTTTTATTGAATATATTTTTAGGAAAATAGCACATTAAAAATGTCTAAGACGCCTATAAAGGCACATATATGTATAGATTTGTGAATATAAATAGAAATATGTTTTGCTTGTAATCTTCAGATGACGGGCAACTTTTAATAAAGGGAAAATATGCAATATATTTCATATAAAAGTGGTTTTATTTTGGGTATGGTTTATGATTAAGAAATATAAATAAAAGTCTATCGCCCATATATTTACCCCTTTCACCAATGTATTTCTTGTGAAACAGGTATTGTGCCTTGACATGTTGCTGATGGGAGTGCCTTGACTATCATATCGTATCTTGTAGTGAAATTGTGTGGTGTTAAATGGCAGTGTTGTTCTCACTTTTTAAGTATTCAAAGCTTGAGCATACAGATTAAAGTTGATGTTGAGAAAACGTTTGGTGACATTGAGGACTAGAAACCATCTGACTATTAGGAAAGTTACTTTTATCATGACGATTCGTGCTGTGTGTCAAAATGCCGACATTTTGACTGCTGATAAATGCTCTGGGAACACTGTAAAGACTGTAAGATGTAACATGGGGAGCTGCAACAGGGATTGCGAAACTGTGACCATCAGTAAGGGACACCATTATTAGAGTTAATACTTTAGCGATTCAGAAAAATACATTTAAAAAAAAACAAAAAAAAAACATTACAATACCTAGAAAGTAAAAATATTATATAAAGTAATATATAAAAATATATCACGTGATCACGTGACCGACCAGACCATCAGATGTTGTTACACATCGCTGGTCATAATGCGTTCGCATTGTTTTAGCCTTCGAATGATGCCACCCCGCTGGCTAAGCGAGCAGGCCAACAGACGAAAGAGTGAGAGAAAGAGTGGTGAAAGAGTACAGCAGGGATCACCCCCCCTGCCGGAGCCTCGTGGAGCTTTTAGGTGTTTTCGCTCAATAAACACACACAACGCCCGGTCTGGGAATCGAAACCGCGATCCTACGACCGCGAGTCCGCTGCCCTAACCACTGTAATATATAAAAATATATAGATATATAAAAATATATAGATATAAAAATATATATAATATAATATATATATATATATATTATATATATATATATATATATATATAAATATATATAATAAATATAATATATATCTATATATATTATTATATATATAAGAATATATTATATATAATATATAATATATATATATATATATATATATATATATATATATATATATTTACTATATATATGAGGCTTTTTACATGCCGAAGACTACTTGGGTAATTGATAATTATATTCCAATAATTAATTTCACCCTTCATTTTACGGATAACCATATTTTATCTCAGTAGATGACCACAGCATGTTGTTTTGGCTAAACACGCGGGTGGAAGGCGCTGGTGACACAATCTTTTCATTCACACTTTGAATTTGGTGATACCAGTTGCGGATTCTAGCTCGCTCTGATACTGAGTTGAGTTGGTGCCCTCTGGTATCTCAAAATTCTATATAATCATTTATGATTATATTATTCTACGCTGAAGAGAAAGAAGTTTGGGTAAGGTAGAATTATTTAATATTTAATTCTTATGCTTTCCTAAAACTTGATTTCGAAACGTGCGTCCGTAGATAACTTAAATTGTATGAGATTGCCGTCAATTCATTCTCTCTTACCTGTTTTGTCCCTTGCCTTCCAATTGCTTGCTGTGTTTTTTACTGAGATCCCCCCTTTTTGTAAAGAAAAGCTATAACTCTTTGCTGCTATTTCTAAATTCGGTCTGGAAGGCAAATTCGTTGCTAAACCCTTATTGCTTAGTATATATATATATATACTATATTATATTATATATATATATATATATATATATATATAATTTATATTAGATATATATAAATATAAACTATATATATTATATATTTTTATATACTTATATATTTTTATATATTACTATTATATTATATTTTTACATTCTAGGTATTGTATTTTTTGTTTGGTTTTTTTTTTTAATGTATTTTTCTGAATCGCTAAAGTATTAACTCTAAACTTGTGATGAAAAATTTTTTTTGTCGCACCTTTATTATTATTATTATTATTATGCTTGTATGCTTGTACAGAAATTATGTTCCATCTTGTGGGATGTTTATTGTATATTCTATGATTAAATGTTCGAATTATGAAATGCTATGCGGATGACTTTGCATTTGTTTGTTCAATAACTTTAGTTTGATATTTTTGTCTCTTTCAATAGAGCACTTCTATAGCAGTCCTATTAATTTTTTTGTTCCTGACAAGAAACAATCACTGTATTATTGATATATATAATATATATATATTATATATATATATATATATATATATATATAATATAATATATATATATATAATTATATACATATATACATACGTATATGTACATACTTACTTTATACGTATCTATATATATGTATATGTATATGTCGGCACAGGACGTCACGAAACACGCATACAACAGAAATACGAAGTATGAGTACATGGAATATGAACTATTTTTTTCGAACAACGAAAGACACAAATGGAAAACAAGACAAACAACATAAAAAACGTCCCTTCATCAGTTGTTGGCTGTTTTTTCTACTCTCGTATTTCGAGCATTTAACAAAAAGCTCCCGCGAAGCAAATTAAATAAAATTTGAGATTTTGCTGAAGGTCAAAATTGGTAACACAAACAGGACAGTGAAAACAAACAGTAAGGAATGCTAAGCCTAAAGTAGGTTGTGGTGGCGAACGCGTAAATCAAGCTTGGCAATGGACAGACAAGAACACATCTTCCTTGTTCCAATTACAAGGTGAGAAAGAAAGAAACACAAGTTAGGAGAAGAAACAAAGATGACCGATGCCACGTGAGCAAGGAGGGAGGAATGAGGGAGAGAGTGACAGAATAATAGGATAGAATAGTGGGAGAAGAGGATGTAAAAGAATAATAGAGAGAAAGCGAGAAAAACGAAAGAGTAAAAAGATCGTATAGAGTGCTCATCAGAATTAAGATAAAACTTATTTGGAAGAGTATGCGTGGCGTTCAGTCATATAATAATATAAATAATATTTGGAGTGGCTGTGTGGTAAGTAGCTTGCTTACGAACCACATGGTTCCGGGTTCAGTCCCACTGCGTGGCACCTTGAGCAAGTGTCTTCTACTATAGCCTCGGGCCGACCAAAGCCTTGTGAGTGGATTTGGTAGACGGAAACTGAAAGAAGCCCGTCGTATATATGTATATATATATATTTGTATGTGTGTGTATATGTTTGTGTGTCTGTGTTTGTCACCCCAACATCGCTTGACAACCGATGCTGATGTGTTTACCTCTCCGTAACTTAGCGGTTCGGTAAAAGGAGCCCGAATAGAATAAGTACTAGGCTTACAATGAATAAGTGCTGGGGTCGATTTGCTCGACTAAAGGCGGTGCTCAAGCATGGCCGCAGTCAAATGACTGAAACAAATAAGATAGTAAAATAGTAAATATATCACCGTGATCACCGTAACCGACCAGGCTATGAGATGTTGCTACACATTGTTTTAGCCTTCAAATGACGCCACCCCGCTGGCTAAGCGAGTAGGCCAACAGATGAAAGAGAAAAAGTTGCGGCGAAAGAGTACAGCAGGGACCGCCACCACCCCCTTCCGGAGCCTCGTGGAGCTTTAGGTGATTTTGCTCAATAAACACTCTCAACGCCCGGTTTGGGAATCGAAACCGCGATCCTACAACCACGAGTCCGCTGCCCTAATCACTGGGCCATTGCGCCTCCACGCATATATAGAATATATATATATCTATATATATATGTATGTATGTATGTTATGTATGTGTGGATATAATTCCAACCCATATACAAAATCATAATAATATGAATATAATTAATAGTAACAGCATTAGTAGCACGAAAGTGTTAACATGATAATATTAATAATAGTCGTGTATATAACAATGTAGTGTTGATGGTAACAACAATAACGGTATTATTGTCGTGATATTACTGGTTGTAATACCATTAATTACTATAATAATAGAAATAGTGTAGTTGTTAGCGCCTAACATATAGTAAACAACAATCATAACAATAAAAACTTCGTTTCGATCTCGGACGACACCCCAACAGAATTAAATTTTTGTCTAGTAATTCTAAGATTAAGAATTCTATTTACCAGTGTAGAATTTCTTCCGGTACCGATGTCTTCTCTATAATAGGAGCGTCCACTTCCCAGTTATCCAAGAGAATTTCAAACCACTATTCAACGTTCAGGATGTGTAAAAAACGACATGGTACAGGGCTAAGTAAATTAGTTTGGCGTCTTAAAGACAACATATAATTTTTAAGTCAGATTGGTTCATACTGTCTGTATCCTTTCCTTTTGATAAGGACAGGAGATTTTGTAACATTTGTAACTCTGAACTCTTCCATATTCTTTTCTCTAAGGTTCCCCTAGTAACCCCTCATAGAAAAATCATACAATGTAAACACTGGCAGAAACACACTTTCTACTCATATAAATGATAACGATAGTCACTGTGGTTTGAACAATTAGCTTTTACGTCCACCCCACTTCTATAGAGAAATTCGTTTTCCTAAGCCTTCGAACATTCTTTCAATCAACGTACCCTTCCCTCTCCACTTGTTCCCTACCTATTATTACTTATCCCTTCTCTTCTACTATCTATTTTTGACGTCAATGTCTTCTAACGGTTTTTAAAAAAAAACTCATTATCGGCTTTGTTTACCATGTAGGCATCATCGAAATTTTTTGTTTGTCTTGTTGTCGAGAGGCTCCCTTTCTTTCCTGATGAGAAGATTGCATAATGCACCCTTTATACCTTTGGAACGAAAACATGCTGTCTTCGAAACATGTGTCGAGAGTAAAGGAATTTTGTTAACATCTTCGTTCGACTCCATTCTTTCATTTATTCATATATATTATTATATATATATATATATATATATTAAATGTATTATAATATTACAGAATACAGGCTAATTCTCATGGTAGGTTAAAACATCAACTCTACGGCAGATAGTAGGCAGCGAGCTGGCAGACTCGTTTGCATGCCGGGCGAAATGCTTAGTGGTATCTCGTCTGCCGTTACGTTGTGAGTTCAAATTCCGCCGAGGTCGCCTTTACCTTTCATCCTTTCGGGGTCGATAAATTAAGTACCAGTTAAGCACTGGGGTCGATATAATCGACTTAATACCTATGTCTGTCCATGTTTGTCCCCTCTATGTTTAGCCCCTGTGGGTAATAAAGGAATAGGTATCTCGTCTGCTGCTACGTTCTGAGTTCAAATTCCGCCGAGGGCGACTTTGCCTTTCATCCTTTCAGGGTCGATTAAATAAGTACCAGTTACGTACTGCGGTCGATATAATCAACTTAATCCGGTTGTCAGTTCTCGTTTGTCCCCTCTGTGTTAAGTCCCTTGTGGGTAGTAAAGAAATATGTATTTCTTCTGTTGCCATGTTCCGAGTGCAAATTCCGCCGAGGTTGACTTTGCCTTTCATCCTTTCGGGGTCGATTAAACAAGTACCAGTTACGTACTGGGATCGATGTAATCGACTTAATCCATGTGTCTGTCCTTGTTTGTCCCTTCTATGTATGTATGTATGTATGTATGTATGTATGTATGTATGTATGTATGTATGTATGTATGTATGTATGCATGTATGCATGTATGCATGTATGTATGTATGTATGTATGTATGTATGCATGCATGTATGTACGTACATATGTACGTATGTATGTATGTAAGTATGTATACATTTATATATATACATATATGTATACATATATGTATAAATGCATGTGTATAATATATATATATATATATATATATATATATATATATATATAAATGTGTTGTAATTTAACAGACAGGCTAATTTTCATGGTAGGTTAAAACATCAACTCTACGGCAGATAGTAAGCTCTCTCATTATGTATCGCAGACAATCAACGTATTCGGCAGGTTATCAGAGATGTCCTGCCTTAAGGAAGCAATGATCGAAGATGAATTCAAATTCAGAGAAAGAAATAGTAAATGAATACAATGAAATAAAAAAAGATCAGAAAAAAATATATAAAATTAAAAAACGTGGTTTACCATAACGATTTGTTTACTGAAGTTTTTAAATGAATAAAGCATATGCTAATAATGAAGAGAATATAGATGGGTGTAAATACACACACACACACACACACACACACACACACACACACACACACATTTGTATGTATATTTTATATACGTATGAATGGTGATGTACAGTGAATGGTATATGTAACATGATTATGAAACAGCTGTAAACTAATGAAATAAACATCTATAATTTCACTTCATTTTTATCTAGTTAATTTACACACACTCACACTTAGATAAGTTTCGGCCAGAATTGACCGACAGCATGAATAACTTAAAAGCACCACCTGGAAAAGATATTCAACCATGTTTCATTTCACAGCCATACTTTGGGTACCTATCCCGTTAGAGTAAAGAGATATATCCGGGTATGGGTGGTTTTTTTGCGGAATATGTTGAGTAATTCGACCAGGAACCGTTTGAATGTTATGGGTGTCATTTTGTCTTGGAATGACGTTAAAGAGAGCAAGTCCAGTTGACGTAAAATAGTTCTGCCTTAGTATTGGAATGTGCCGTGAGCGAGCGAGATTTTCTGAAAGGGCGGATGGCACGGGGACCAAGCCTTGGGGGAATTTTGAAGTTGATTCCAACATCATTTGAGCAATGTTGATGGACTATTTTCATGTCATAAGAATGATATAGCACTTGCAACGGCGTTGGTGGGGGTGGGGAATAGCATTTGAGCTTGTCGAGCAGATATCAATAATAGATATTGTCATGTCATTTTTTCTCATCATTTTTTTTTTTACGTGATTGACCTTTAGGATGCTTTAATTTTTATAATACCTTATTTCGTGTGGGGAAACCGTAGCGGCAACAGCATTCAAGGTGAAGATGGGAGAAGGTAGTGAAGAGAATGATGATATTAGGACTATCCTTAGGCTAGAAACTGCTTAGGCCATGTCAGCTTTGCTGTTCATGTAGGCACTTCAGCTTCAGTTGTTATCGACAACTAGTGTAAAATCTCTCGTGGAGTTTAATGCCACAAAGATTTCGCTAGAAGGAATCTTGTACAATCTTAAGTACCTCTTTTCCGAAGTGGTCTATTCTTTTTTTAGCTGCATAGTATCCATTTTCGCCCATAAGATAAGAGAAAAAAATCCAATTGGAGATATGTCCGGTCTCCTACTCTATTGACGAGCTTCAGAATCTTAGTCATATGCAAAAGCCCTTATGTTGCTGTGTTTGATGACATCAACGATACACACACAACACACACACACACACACACACACCACATATACACACACACACACACACACACACAAATATATATATATATATATTATATATATATATATATTTAATGAAATGGATAATGAATTATCTTGTTACGGATTATTCAAAATTTAACCGATACCTGTGTGTAGCAAAAATCACACCAGAAAAGACACGGTTGAGGTACGACCATGGGGTTCGCCCCCGTGCTTTAGCGCGGATAATTGAAGTTTTATATATTTAGTGAAGGGAAGAAATGGAGCTGAACGAAGATTCTACAAAATTCCTTTTTATTATTTTCTACAATGTTTCAAAGGCTGCAAATTCCCAAATTCGGATTGAATAAGGAGACCATTCTGCAGCTTTCTCTTCAGGAAAATCCAGGAATTTAAAATCTCAAAACAAATGCGCAGCAAGCTTTTCGAACAAAACGCTCCCTAGGAGCCCATAGTAAAAATGGCACAAAACTGTCTCTCAATATGCGCTGACGTCAGATTCGTTCGGCTCCATTTCTTCCCTTCACTAAATATATATATATATATATATATATATATATATATATGAACTGTGGAGGCGCGTGGCTTAGGGCTAGGCTGTCATCATCATGATCGAAAGATTGTGGTGTCGATTCCTGGACCGGCGACGCGTTGTGTTCTTGAGCAAAACACTTCATTTCACGTTGCTCCAGTCCACTCAGCTGGCAAAAATGAGTAACGCTGTACTGGACTAGCGTCCCGTCCCGTACATCTGTTTGTATTAGTATTCGTGTTTTTTTTTCGTAAGCTCTCCCTATATATATATTATATATATATTATATATATATATATATTATATATATATATAATATATATAAAGTGGACCATAATATGACTTAAAAACCCGCTTCATTAAATTATGTTCTGGGCCCTACTCGGTGAGATCCATCTAAGTATATCAAAGTTTTAAGTTTTACATATGTATATGTATATAGCCAATAGCAATTAATTGTATATTTGCGTATTTGCGGGCGTATTTTTGTATACATACACACATACACGCCTGCACGTACACATGTACATACATACATACATACATACATACATACATACATACATACATACATACATACATACATACATACATACATACATACATACATACATACATACATACATATGTAGGAGCGCACGTACACATACCCTAGATGAAAGTAAGCTAAAACCACCAGAGTGATTTTAAAGCGGGGCGGATGTGGAAGTATAATGTGGTAGTATATTCGTAGTCATAAACTACGAATAAACACAACACTCTGCTGACGGATAACACATGCAACCCAGCCGAGATTTGTTTTGATATGTTTGTGTACTAGGTAACTATGGCAACTAGCGAGCGGACTACAAAGCTGCTTCTTTTGACCGAAATTTCCTACAACTGCTCGGTGGTGTAACTAAAGACATTGCGTGTGGGTGTGTAAATGTGTATATGTCTCCGTATTATACTCAGTATTTATATAATGCTTGTAGACGTTCGTATGTATGCATGAGTGTGTGTGTGTGTGAGTTTGTGTGTGTGGATTTGTATGAATGTACATATTCACACTTGTACACGCATACAAAATATATATATATATATATATATATATATATATTATATATAATATATATATATATATATATATATATAGGAGTGGCCGTGTGGTAGTAGCTTGTTTCCAACCACATGGTTCGGGTTAGGTCCTACTGCGTGGCACCTTGGGCAAGTGTCTTCTACTATAGCCTCGGGCCGACCGAAGCACTGTGAGTGGATTTGGTAGACGGAAACTGAAAGAAGCCCGTCGTTATATATAATATGCGTGGTGTGTTTGTCCCCCAGCATTGCTTGACAAACCGATGCTGGTGTGTTTATGTCCCCGTTACTTAGCGGTTCGGCAAAAGAGACCGAGTAGAATAGTACTGGGCTTACAAAAGAATAAGTCCCGGGGTCGAGTTGCTCGATTAAAGGCGGTGCTCCAGCATGGCCGCAGTCAAATGTCTGAAACAAGTAAAAGAGTAAAAGAGTATACACACACACACACACACACACGGATCTATCTATCTATCTATCTATCTATCTATCTATCTATCTATCTATCTATCTATCTATCTATCTATCTATTTATCTATCTATCTATCTATCTATCTGGCACATATCGATGAACAAACTGACAAACAGACAAACAGACAGACAGATAGATATATATATGTATGTATATAGACGTGTGTGTGTGTGTTTGTATGCGTGTGTACGTGTGCGTTTGCAGACGCGTGCGTGGTGTGTTTTGTGAGTGATCACTCCTTCATAATTGCGCCAATACATACATACATATATACATACTTACATACATACATATATATACATACATATCATACATACTTACATACATACATATACATACATACATACATATATATATATATATTTCTCAGTTGATAAAATATGTTAAATAAATTATGTTCTTTTCGTTTTGTATACGAAGATCTTCAAGGTACTTTGTAGCAATGATCTGGTTAAATTTGTAAGAGTTAATTTTGAGCAACCCGATTATTATTTACCTGGACACCGAATATATATATATGTGTGTGTGTGTGTGTGTGTGTGTGTGTGTGTGTGTGTGTGGTGTGTGTGTATGTATGTATGTATGTATGTATGTATGTATGTATGTATGTATGTATGTATAAAATGAAAATTTGAAATAGAGTATGATTATCAGAAAAGTACGAAGAGAATATAAACACAATATTCCTCTCGTTGGCTATGGAAACGAGAGTCCAGCGTAGTATCGGCATGTTTGAAGTCCACAGACTTTAAAATCCATGATACTATTCTTCTGGGTTCACACACACACACATAGATACAAACACATGTGAGAGTATAATGTGAGTGCATGCATATGGGCTAGCATGGATGTCTGTGTCTGTCTATGTTTTTGCTTGTATATGTGTGTGTGTGTGCGTGCGTGTGTGTACTGCATATTTGCTTATACGCGGACTCTTTTACTTGTTTCAGTCATTTGACTGTGGCCATGCTGGAGCATCGCCTTTAGTCGAGCAAATCGACCCCAGAACTTATTCTTTGTAAGCCTAGTACTTATTCCATCAATCTCTTTTGCCGAACCGCTGTGTTACGAGTACGTAAACACACCAGCATCGGTTGTCAAGTGACGTTGGGGGCGGACATACATAGACACACAACATACACACACATACACACACAACACACACACGCACACACACACACACACACACACACACACACACACACATATATATTTATAAATATATACGACGGGTTTCTTTCAGTTTTCGTCTACCAAATCCACTTACAAGGCTTTGGTCAGCCCGAGGCTATAGTAGAATACACTTGCCCAAGGTGCCACACAGTGGGACTGAACCCGAAACCATGTTGTCCGTAAGCAAGCTAATTACCACACAGCCACTCCTACTCCTGTGAGATTTCACATAAAGATATGGATGTAGATATGTATAGGTACCTATATATGCATAATTGTATTTGTGTACGAATTCATAGAATCTGTATAGAATTACCTATATATATATGCGGAGGCGTATGTTTTGGGTGTATCTCTGCGTGATTTGTTGTTGTCTAACTGCAGGTGATCCCTGGTCATGCTAACATGTAAACAGTCAACCGATATACAATGTCTAATTATATTTCGCACAATGCTGTTGTCTGAGTATGTTGCAAACTCTCTATTGGCCAGTTTCTCCCTCTCCTTCCCTCTCTCGCTTTTAGCAGGCACATGCACAAACACATACATACATACATACGCACACACACACAATGTGTGTGTATATATATATATATATGAAAAGAGATTTTCCTAAAATGAAATATAATTACTATCTAAGAAAAACATTACCAATCTTTTGGAAGGTGTGCTTCAAATAAATGACAACGAAAGCGCTTACACACACTATGCAAATTTTCCGCCAAAAGGTTCGTGTTATTCTATTTTTCTAAAGAAGAAATCTTAAAAGAAAATCATTGGTTTTATTTGGAAATGGAATAAATTATGAAGACATCAATATTAATATCAATGAATTTAGGGTCCCTGAGAGGAAAAAAAGGTGGTTAGTGTAAGATTCGATATTCAGTATACCTATAGATACAGAACTGTTCTTACCACACAAACACGCCCGGAGAAGTCGTGTGCTGTGGTTTGGTGTGGTGTGAGTGGTGACCAAGATTTGTGGCAAGATATGAGCTAAGATCTCTATCAAGAACAAGGTTAGTTGATATATGAGTGGTGGTGAGAGAAAAGTCGGTCGAGATAAGTAATAGGTGAAAAAGAGGACAAAAGTAGCTATAGACATTAATACAGACGCACACTAAAACCAGGTGAGTGTGTGTGTGTGTGTGTGTGTGTGTGTGTGTGTGTGTGTGTGTGTGGTGTGTGTGTGTGTGTGTGTTTGTGTGTGTGTGTATGTGTATGGTGATAGTGGTGGGGTAGGACAATGAGCAAGCTGTCAGAAATAAAGAATTGCTTGGATATGAAAAGACAAACAAAAAACAGAAAGCCAAGAACCTAGGAGTGGTCAGAATTGTAATGACACAAGTAGTTCGGAGAAGGAAAGGTAGAGTGTAGTAGCTTTTAGCAAGAGGTGTGGACAGGTTGTGATAGTTGTTTTTGATTTAGGTACAAGACCAGAAGTTGTGAGAGGAGAGTGGTAGTCGAAAGCATCGACCCCCACCCTATAATACTGGTACTTTTGTTCTGTGGGTCTCTAAAGCAGTGGTTCCCAACCAATTAACCTATGGACCTCTTTGGTTTCTACTTTCCTCGGGTGGGCCCTCAAAGCCATTCAATGATTAAAAAATTCCTAATAATTAAATATTATCAGGAATTGTATTTAAAAAATAATTAAAATATTTTGTGTATTGCAGGCGTGGCTGTATGGTAAGAAGCTTGCTTCCCAAACACATGGTTCCGGGTTCAGTCCCACTGCGTGGCACCTTGCGCAAGTGTCTCCTACTATAGCCTCGGGCCAACCAAACCCTTGTGAGTGGATTTGGTAGACGGAAACTGAAAAAAGCCTGGCGTACATATGTGTGTGTGTGTGTGTATTTGTGTCTGTGTTTGTCCCCGCCACTGTCGCTTTTTGGTGTGTTTACGTCCACGTAACTTAGCAGTTTGGCAGTAGAGACCGATAGAATAAGTACTAGGCTTACAAAGAATAAGTCTTGGGGTCGATTTGTTCGACTAAATGCGGTGCTCCAGTATGGCTGCAGTCAAATGACTGAAACAAGTAAAAGAATTGTAGACGTATAAAGCAATTTTAATAATAATGTTCTCTTATGTTTTTTTTTTTTTTTTGTTTCGCTTCATACGGAAAAGCTTTAGATATCCGAAAGAAAAAAAAAAGCATTAAAGGATTGTGAATGTAATATTTCACTGCTCTGTTTTTAACACTTTGTTTTTCACCCCTTAGACAAGTCGTAGTCAATCGGTGTCCATATGGCCCCTAGGGATTCACATAAGATTTTGTTAATATTTATAAGCCATAAATTGCTTTATACTTCTACAATTCGTACTGCCTCAGTCTACTCAGGCATAATAAGTTCCAGGGGTGTACTAATGCTCCAGCCCTTTCTCCCTTTCAGCTGCCATACCCTAGATCAAGGTTTCTCAACCATGTTTTATCTATGCACCTCTTTGCCTACTATTTTATTCTGGTGGAGCCATTCGATGTTTAAAAACTTGTTTATCGAAACTGCTTTCAAAATTCCTATTTTGTTTTTCACACATCAACTTGCGTAGGTTGAACTATCTAAAATCTTAGGGAAAGAACTCTTTCCTGCAATACATACTAAAACAGACATCTAAAGCAAATTTTTTTCAGTGGCCCTTAAAATACTATTGTGAATCCTTAATTTACTATTTTGTTGCGTGGACCCCTTGAATCTTATATGGACCCTAGTTGAGAAGCACTGCTCTAGATGAACCATTATAACTAGGGTGAAAAAGGAGCGCGAGAGGTTATTTATGTTTACTGCAACAATAAAGGCACCGAAAATAATTGACGAAAACATCCTACATCGTACCATGCTACACTCGCTCGTAAGTGACAGCTGTTCATACTTTTCATTTGTACTTCCCTCAAATGTGTAGCCTTATGCCAATGTTAAATTTAGCGGTGAGATGACAAATTTGCTAATATCGGACAAAATACCTAGTGGTATTTAATTACTTCTTCTTACGTTCTGATTGCAAAACTTGCTTACAAACTTAGTTAAATGAATAACATCCAAGTACTGAAATCGTGTTATTTGGCTAAGTGTCTCAAATACATAATATAATAGCGAGTTGAAAACCTTCGATTTACTGAAATTATCACAGCATGTTGAAGACAAGATTCTCCAAAGAGTTATTTAAAAGCAAGGCAAGTAACTCTGACAAGGGCAGTTGACTGAAATTTTGGAGGCATAAAGACGTTGAAAACTAGTCATGTTTCGGTCTAATTAGATCTCTTCAGTCATGCATTTAATATTCATTAAAAGAAAAAAAAGCAGGAAGACTTTTCGGAAAATAAAGACACAGATGAACCTAAGATCAGAACATGTTGCTTTTACCAGTTGTTTCTAAATACATCTGCCCCTAACTTCATTTTCTTTTAGCTTTCAAAAATTTCGATTTGCTATTATTACAGTTATCGCTCTGGATTGTTGGTTTTAGATTTAAACACACGAAGTTCTTTTTATATTTTAACTGTAAGGATAATATCTAATAATCTCAGTTAATCTAGGTTTCTCAACTCATTATATTACCTATGTGAGGCTCAACGGTATGGCTATATTTAGTATTTAAGAACAACCCAATGAAATATTTTCCCTTCAGCTGTAATATTGACATTGACATAATCAGCGTCAGTATACAGCTCCGTTATCTATTGTTTTCAATACAGCACATTCATAAGGAATTTCAGGACGAATACCGCAGTTACTGGCCCATCAACTGTGTACATACATGAAGTATGATATACAGATTGGTATTTTCATTTAATACAACCTCGATTATATATACCAGATTTTATTTAGGCGTGCGGAGTGAGATGTCTGCTATTCGCAATACCAGAGAATATTCAGTTTCGAATATCAGAGGCAATGAATTCTCGTTTAAGCTTGTGAATAGCTGCAAATATACTTCATTAAAAAAAGCCCCAAAAAGTCGAAATGCATATGACGTTCACACTGGTTGCTGTTGGAGCGACTTTTCGTCTTTCTCCATTATTTCTTATGTAAACCCATAGGATATGTTATCTCCTGATGAATATCGCAGTAATTATCCTATTAAAGGTACATATACATTAAGTGTGATACATTGGTGGGTACAAGCACGCACGCACGCACACACACACACACACACACACACTCATACACACACACACACTCACGTACAGATACTATTATATAATCGTGCTTGTTTCTTTGCTGTTTTTGTCAAGCTAGTTATATATAAAATCAATTTAACATTAAACTGGAAGCTTATGCAATACTGTTTTGTGGAGTAAATATTTATTAGCCTTTGCGAAAAAGAAATTGACACGGATACCCAGGTTTCAGCTTGTTCACTTTCTTCAGACATTAATACACTTTGTCTCTGTTTGGCTTTATATAGGCTGAAGAAGATTGTTATTGTGGTCGGTGAATCAATCAATGAGATATTAAATAGGTGTGGTGTCGGTAGACAGGGAAAGTAATAAATGAGTAATAGAGGACGATAGTGGGGAAATAAGTTGATAGAAAGTTATGGTGAAGAGATTTATTTTGCTTTGATATTGGAATTTTATTGTTGTGTATGAACCCACCCTGACGTGAAAGAAAAGATGTAAACAGATGAGTTGTATTCAGGTCTCAACATTCTTTGCGTATAAAAATGGTTTTAGAGATATTTTAGATTAATCAAGAAATGGTTGGTCACTATGTGTTGGTCAGACAGAAGTTGAATTTGGTATTGTTGTTATTAGCTTTCTATTAAAACATTTTAAGCTGGGTATTTAGGGACAGTTTGGTTTGATGAGACCATGTTATAAATATTCATTGAGATTTTCAAAACTCTTTCTTTCTTTATTTATATTATACCCGGATATTTATGTTATATGTGGACAATTACGTAAATGTCACTGCATGTTGTTTTCTATACGTCTAGATCAGTGGTTCTCAACTGGGGTTCATATGGCCCCTAATGATCCTTATAAGGTTTTTGGAGGTCCACGCAACAAAATAGTAAATTGGGTATCTACCATAGTATTTCTAAGGGCCTTGAAAAAATTGATTTAGATGTATTGATATTTTTTGCAAGAAACATGTTTCTTTCTCTAAAATTTTCCATAGTTCAACCTACACATGATAATGTGTGAAAAACAAAATAGAAATTTTGAAAGCAGTTTCAATAAGACTAGTTTTTAAACATTAAATGACTGGGAGGAGGGGTCCACCAGATGAAAGTAGTAATCAAAAGGGTCCATAGATAAAAGTGGTTGAGAACCCCTGATCCAGATGAATAAGGAAGGAAGATTCATTTTCTATTCTTATATGTGTGTTTAGGGATATATATATATACAATGTATAAAAATAGAAAGATACATGCATATCTACACATATACGTACTTATGTCCTTGCATACACAATCACACACACACATATTCAAACGCGCGCGCGTATATGGCTATGTAGCCGCGAGCAGACGCAAATATCATCTCGGTCCTTCTGTTCATGACCTAAGGATGTGTCAGCTGGAGGAGAGACAGGGTTTGAATTCCTTTTCAAATGACTAGACCAGTGGTTCACCCCCATTTTTTTTGTATCTATGGACTACTTTGACTCCTATATTACTTGACTGGATCCTCATAACCATTCGATGTATAAACAATCCTATTTTATTTTTATAATTAAATATTATTAAGAATTGTATAAAAAGAATTTGTTTAAAATATTTTGTGTATTGTAGAAGTAAAACCCAATTTATTGTAAATAAATTTTAACAATAGAATCTCATATGGCCCTCCTCTCCCAACCCCGGCTGAAAACCACTGAAGTAGACCAACGTGAAAAGATGTCTTGCTCTTAGACCAAATGCGCCGACCGGTCTACGAATCCAACCCACGACCTGGAGATCGTAAGTCCAATAGCCTAGCCACCATGCACAAACTTTAACACATACACTCATACAAACACACATACGCACAAACACACACACACAAACATACACACCACTCTTACACAAACACACGCACTTACACGTATTACTTTTACTTGTTTCAGTTTGGGGCTGTGGTCATATTGTGGCATCACCATTATTGTGTGATTGCTTGTTTATTTTATTTCCATTGACGGATCTCACTCCGTGTTAGGTTTCATCGGATGACGGAGTTGGATAATGTTAACCTCATTTTAGTCTCTCCCAGTAGCTCATCACTAGCACCGAGGCTATCTTCTTAGCTTAATAGCGTTGGATAATAACCTCAGGTCTTCTCTGATAATTTGACGCTTTCTGTCGGCCATAATTGGGTGTAATCCATAATACTGAGAATAAATGTTCCCCACTGGATCACATATACCCAGATGATGTCTAAATCGAGCTAACTAAATAGAATATGTTTTGTTGATGAGATATAATTAAATTGAAACATTTCTATTGCTTTAAAGCAGTAGGCTTCAAATACAACGTCCAGAAATTGCATTATCTTTAATTCTCCTCCCCATTTAGTTTAGTATATTACTGTTTTTTTTACCTTCCTTGTTTATTGTTTTTAGTCAGATTTTAAACACTTCTAGAAGGGAGATTTATCTGCTCATTGCGTGGATATTCTTAGTTAATCGAGATACGTTATATAAACTATAACCCCACCCTAAAATTGGATTTATAGCTTTGAGTTCTTAGAAATAATTATCGTTATTTATGATCACTACTACTACTACTACTACTACTACTACTACTACTACTACTACTACTATGTGTGTGTGTGCGAGTATATATATTTTCAGAAAACGGTAAAATAGCTTCGCCATTCCTTAGTAGAGCCGTTGTACTACACTTTGACAATTCTTGATAAATTGACATCTGAAGCAGCTGGAGATACGATAGTCTGACCAAAAGTACCGGCTATTGCAAGCAAAAGTAAATATTGGTAAAAACACATTTGGCCGAATTTGGATATACGACAGTTTAACTTAATAGCAACGATATATATATATATATATATACACGCACACGCACACACATGCGCGCATACCAGCACCGTAACCACTTGTACAACTTCTACTAATACTACTACAGGTAGTAGTACTGGTAGTAGTAGTAGTAGTAGTAGTAGTAGTAGTAGTAGTAGTAGTAGTAGTAGTAGTAGTAGTTGTAGTAGTAGTAGTAGTAGTAGTAGCTATAATTTTCCTTGTAGGGTACTGTAGTAGTAATAATAGAATATATCTTTGTAAATATATAAACATATATATATGCACATATACGCACAAACACACACATGTATGTGTGTATGTGTTTATAGTGAGGAAGAAAGGAGAGAGAGAGAGAGAGAGAGTCCGAGAGAGACAGAGAGAACAAGAAAGAGAGACATGAGAGGTGGGTTGCTAGAGAAAGGAAGGTTACAAGAAACACTTGTTTGATTGTTACCGCCTGCCACAGTGAAAATCACGTGACGCTGACTATCAACAAAAAGGCCGTCTGTTTTCCTTTTTATTTTCTATTTCATTTTCTTTTCTTCTATATATTTATTTCACTCGCAATATGAGGTCATTGTTAGGACGGGTCCATTGTTCATTATATTCGTGGAGGTAGGGCGGTAAATATTGTAACCAAAGATGCCTCACAACACAAATTTCAACTGTCGGTATTTTTGCCTTGGTCTCATAGTTCTTGTTTTTGTTTGTTATTGTTAGTTTTCTTGCTGCTGCTGCTACTGCTATTGCCGCCGTTGCTGCTATAGCTGTTGTTGACATTGTTGCTGTTGTAAGGTTATTATCAGCTTTGAATATATTTGTGGGTGGGTGGGTGGAATCAGCTAACTGATTAATGTATCTATCTATCTATCTATCTATCTATCTATCTATCTATCTATATATATATATATATATATATATAATATATATATATATATTATATATATATATTATATAAGAAACAAAATAATGGTCATTCCTTTATTTGACCAAATTTGGCTTACAGCTGTTTCCAGTATTCATTGTGGGTACATTATTGATAGGTATACTCAATTGGTGTAGTTATCAGTTGGTGTAAAAACCAGTTTATCTGGAGTCCATCCACGAATTTACAATATAAAATTGCGATGAACAATAATCAGGGTCCCTGCCAAAGATTATCTGGAGTTCTTCACTAATTTCAGTAATATTGTTAGCCTGACGTGCCAACAGAGGGCTTATGGAGTATTTTGCTCTTTCTTATAAGCACTTTCTCAGTATTCCCTAGTTGAAATTCGGCAGAATTAAACACACACACACACACACACCGTAGCTGCATCCTCGTTACACAAGAAAGGCCATCGCATAAAAGACTTACTGAAATGAGTTATTATTAATGCCGTGTGATGCCCTTATGTGACTTTTAAGCCCAGCCAAAGTTTTACACATTTTATTACATACTGTACAGCTGTGCTGGCTGGCAGGAGAAACAGGTGTCACCGTATGCACTCTCTTAACATATATTTCAGACCTCCAGCTGAGAGGCCCATCCTTCCACATTTTGCACATGTTCTGTTGTGAATTGTAATAACCACATTACTGTTTATCATGGGTCGATTCCTGTGAGATTTTTGATAGCTGACCAGGCCTGCACGACTCAAACACCTTCACCCACAAACCACACGCACAAAGAGCAACACTCCCTCATTCTCCACAGGTTCTTCCTTCTAAGCCCTCTCCTAATTCTCTCATACTTCACTCTCACCCTTTCAAACCCCAAACAACCACTATGCTCTGTCTTCCTCCATCCAGGTCCTGTGTCTCCCTCTCCCAATCACCAACTGCAATTCTTGTGTTTGTGTGTGTGTGTGTGTGTGTGTGTGTGTGTGTGTGTGTGTGTGTGTGCGTGTGTGTGTGTGTGTGTGTGTGTGTGTGTGTGTGTGTAGATGTCAGGATGATTTCGGCCTTCATTAGGTTTATCAAGAGTAGACGCCTGACTGCTGGAAGTAGCTCTGCTAGCGATATACATAGAATCACTGCCTAATCAGGGTCTGATTAGGTATCGCAAATAGCCAGCCGATTATTAAAAAAATGATCAAAGCGATAGGAGCAATATTCATACTAAAGCGTAATATGCCACAAAATCCATATGAGAGGTTCTCTCATTGTGACTATCGCAGTATTCTGTGTTCTAACAGAACATCCACTTTTAAATGGGGCTAAATATTGCCTTTTGGTATTAATAATACTTCTGTCTCTTTTATTATTTTTTAATAAGACCACTAAAATAAAAGGTGGATATAACAGTACTCGACTACCACTGGCAGAGTAAAATAGTAATCTGTTGAAGCTGAAAATACTTCACAAATTGTTGCATTGCACCCTACCTAAAGTAGGGTGGAATACAACAACACATGGACAGTAATAAAAAGCGCCTATCTATATATAATACGGATCTGCTCCGGGGAAGCCCTATGCATTTTGATGTATGGAGATCAAGCAGTAATGGGTGGGGTGTCAAACATAGACACAGCACACACATATAAAGACGCCTGACGTATATATATATATACACGACAAGGTTGTTTTTTTAGTTTCCGTCTACAAAATCCACTCACAAGGATTTGGTCAACCCAAGGCTATAGTAGAAGACAGTTCTCCGAGGTGCCACGCAGTGGGATTGAACTTGGAATCATGTATTTGGGAAGCAAACTTCTTACCACACAGGCACGACCCCAACCCATATATATATCAAACTTTATGTGGGTTAGACATAGACTAAGAGTGTTTGTTAGTACTGTACATGTATCCGTATATAAATAGTTATATGTGATTATATTGTATTTTATTTATGTCTTATTCTATTTAATTTTTTTTTATCTATTTCTGTTTTTCATAAACAATTTGATTGCATGCAAGAAGTGTACATATGTGCATATACAAATAGATATATGCATGTATTTTTTATTCTTAAATTTGCTTTCCTTTACTTCCGTCTTTAGAAATATTAAGTACGCATATAAGAAGTGTATGTATGTGCCTATATAAATAGATATATAATTAACTTTTATCTTCTACTGTTTTCAGGCATTAGACTGCGACCATGATTGGACACTGCCTTGAAGAAGTTTTTTAGTCGAATGAATCAACTCCTGTGCATACTCTTTTACTCTTTACTCTCTCTTTTACTTGTTTCAGTCATTTGACTGTGGCCATGCTGGAGCACCGCCTTTAGTCGAGCAAATCGACCCCAGGACTTATTCTTTGTAAGCCTAGTACTTATCCTATCAGTCTCTTTTGCCGAACCGCTAAGTTACGGGGACGTAAATACACCAGTATCAGTTGTCAAGCGATGTTGGAGGTACAAACACAGACACACAAACATACACACACACATACATGTGTACATATATACGACGGGCTTCTTTCAGTTTCCGTCTACCAAATCCACTCACAAGGCTTTGGTCGTCCCGAGGCTACAGTAGAAGATACCTGCCCAAGGTGCCACGCAGTGGGACTGAACCCGGAACCATGTGGTTCGTAAGCAAGCTACTTACCACACAGCCACTCCTACACCTATTTATTTTTAAGATTTCTTTTGCCGAAATCGCTAAGTTATGAGGACGTAAACGCAACAATGCCGGTTGTCAAGTAGTGGTGGTGGGGGAAACAGACATGCACACACGCACACACATTTACGCACACGCGCGCAACGGGCTTCTTCAGTTCTCATCTACCAAATCCACTCACAAGGTTTTGGTTGGTCAGAGGCTATTGTCCAAGGGACCGAACCCGGAACCATGCTATGGAGAAGTAAGCTTCTTGGTCTTTCCTGTTTGGCTGCCACTTTTCAATTACTTCAAATTGATTGCATGCAAGTGTACATTTGTGCATATACAAATAGATATATGCGTAGGAGTGGCTGTGTGGTACGTAGCTTGCTTACCAACCACATGGTTCCGGGTTCAGTCCCACTGCGTGGTACCTTGGGCAAGTGTCTTCTACTGTAGCCTTGGGCCGATCAAAGCTTTGTGAGTGGATTTGGTAGATGGAATCTGAAAAGAAGCCCGTCGTATAATTTTGTTCCAATTGATATATAATTGATATATATTTGATGTGTTGATTATATCAATTGCACCAAATTTAAAAATTTTCACTAAACTTTGAAATTTCCACATGTGCAGCCAACCAGTAAAGATCCAAGCTTTTTACTACACAGCCACCCCTCCTATATACACACACACATTTCATTTTACTTTATTATACTATTTTTTCCTGGCTCTAAAATAGTTGGAATGCATGTGAGCAACATATATGTGTAGATAAATACAAGTGTGTGTGTGTGTGTGTGTGTGTGTGCTTTTGTATTTATACGCATATCTATGTATAGATACTTGTGTGGACATATAAAAATATGCACACAACGTTGTATATAACTCAGACTTTTAACCCAACATATATTAATATAAACATCAAAGATAGTTAAGAAGCGTATATGTGTGTCTATATATATATATTATATATATATATATATATATATATATATATATATATCGTAAATCCCCCCACCCACAAAAGAACAAGAAAAAAAGAAGAACAAACAAAAAACAACAACAACGCACGGGGAAGGAAAGAAAGATGGTTTAATGTTTCGAGCAAAGCTCTTCTTCAGAAACAGAAGAAAGTCCAATAGAAAAAGGAGACGGAGAGAAAAAAATCGCCAACGATTCACATGTGGTTACACTTTGAAAAAATGTGTGTGTGTGTGTGGTGTGTGTGTGTGTGTGTGTGCTTTTGTATTTATACGCATATCTATGTATAGATACTTGTGTGGACATATAAAAATATGCACACACGTTGTATATAACTCAGACTTTTAACCCAACATATATTAATATAAACATCAAAGATAGTTAAGAAGCGTATATGTGTGTCTATATATATATATATTATATATATATATATATATATCGTAAATCCCCCCACCCACAAAAGAACAAGAAAAAAAGAAGAACAAACAAAAAACAACAACAACGCACGGGGAAGGAAAGAAAGATCGTTTAATGTTTCGAGCAAAGCTCTTCTTCAGAAACAGAAGAAAGTCCAATAGAAAAAGGAGACGGAGAGAAAAAAATCGCCAACGATTCACATGTGGTTACACTTTGAAAAAATGTGTGTGTGTGTCTGTGTGTGTGTCTGTGTGTGTGTGTCTGTGTGTGTCTCTGTGTGTGTGTGTGTAAAATAATATACACTACCTTGTAAGTAGGGATATGGAAGAATATGTATAAGGGACGGGTAACAATACCTACCAACTTACGTTTTCTAATTGTTTCAAAAAATCATATAAAACTAGACGGTAATAAGTTAACTTTAAACAGAGGCTCGTGGGGCTAGTTCTTATTTTTGCGAGAGACGGAGGGTAGTTTAAATCCTTAACAGAAAATAGGAAAACAATTGATATGTACTGAAACGATCAGTCTTCACCACTTTATCACTTGATTATCACTAAATAATTTTATTCTTCATTTTATTTTTCAGTCTGTTTACAACAGTGGTTCCCGACCGGGATCCCTTTGGCCCCTGAGGATCCATGTAAGATTTTTTTTTTCTTTTGGTGGGGAGGGTCCAGTCAACAAAACAGTAAATTGGGGATCCACAATAGCATTTTAAGGGACCCTGAAAAAGCTTTACTTTAGATGTATTTATTGGCGTATACTGAAGAAAAAAATAGCTAGGTTTCTTTCTCTAACATTTTACATTGTTCAACCTACACAAGTGGATGAGTAAATAACAAAATAGAAATTTTGAAGGAAGTTTCTATAAAACTAGTTTTTAAATATCGAATGGCTATGGGGTCCACCAGAATAAAATAGTACTCAATCAAAGGGGTCCATTGACAAAAAAATGGTTGGAAACCCCTGGTTTTGAACTTTCTTCCATATAATCTAACCATTAAGTTAGAATGGTAATTCGTAGTCAACCCGACTCTTTTATTCTCTTTGTCTGTTTCTTTATTTCTGTATTTTGCATTTTGATTGATTGCATTTTGTCTGTCACTATATCTATGGGTTTAGTTTTGACTGCAAACTGCTGAAAATAACGCATCACTTTGGGTACGCATTATCACACTGAGTGGAAATGACGAGAGGATGTAACGAAGGACTTATTTAAACAGTCGCCGGAAGAGGCGCATTTTACATCTTGGATGTATGATAATGATTACGCAACAACTCACCAACGTACTAAATATGTAAAAATGTGTCGAAACAAGTGTAGTGGTTTTAAATAAAGAAATTCGTTCATTCCATTTTCTATAATTATCTATTTGCATTAAGTCTACGGATATTGAAGAATTTCTGATGTACATCCAGTAGCAGGAGCATTTCATCATGCATGATGACATCAGGTAGCCAATAACTATGGACGGGCTTTGCATAGCATACAAGATTTTTACTCGAATCTTATTTAACTATATATATATATATATATATATACACAAACATAGTCTCACACTCGCGCGCATGCTTACGCACACATACAAAAGAAAGGTATTAAAAGTGTTTAATACATTTAAGTATTTTAAGACAGTTGTTTCAAAACATTTAACTGTCCACTTGTGAAGGGTCACCACCGCACTTTCCTCAATGAATCAATCATTTAGGGCCCCCAGCTTGACGTTTAACCCAGCAGGTTACTTCAGTTCTTTTGAGTACAGGAGGTAGCATTTCCGTTAAATTGATGTTTATCTATATGTTGTTTTGAAAAGACTTCATGCCACCCACTCTCGCCCTGTCTTTCTGCCTGTCGCTCTTTCTCTTCTCACACTTTCTTTACATCTTTATGTCTCTGTTTTTCTCTCTCTTTCTCTGTTTGTGTTTGAGTGTGTGTGGTGTGTGTGTGTGTGGTGTGTGTGAGAGAGAGTTATATATATATATATATATATATATATAATATATATATATATATACACTTACACACATACAGACGTATACATGTGCCCGTGCATATTATATGTATGGATGTACATGAACAGGTGTGAATGTATTATACGTATGTATGGATGTGTGTGTGTGTGCGTGCGTGTTAGCGTGTGGATGTATATGTATACAATTTCCGACCTCTCTTTCCCTCTCTGTCTCTATCTCTGTCTGTTTCTCTTTCTCTTTCTCTCTTTTTCTCTCCTTTTCCCCCATCGCCCTTTGCTCTGGACAACTTTTCAGGATCATTTACCTACAAAATAAAAAATAACAATAAAAAGCCATAATATTGGAAATGCTGCAGGGTAACTTATCATGATTAAAGATGAAGAAAGTTAATTTTATGAAACCGACCGAAGCTGAGAGATAAAGAAGATAACTGTCTACTACAGGCTATAAAGTAAGGCACAACAACAACAACAATAATAATAATCATCCTTTCAGATCTTATCGGTTTTGCTGCCAGCATTTCAAAAATTAAAGTTTACCGAAAATTTTAAAATTTGGCACAATGATATACTTACCCAAATTGAATTACTGGAGTTATTTCATTTTTTTTTTTTTTTTCCAGAAAATTGTTTTAAAAAAGTTAACGAGGTTTATAGTTTGATCGTTTTCACCCAGTCAGGAAGCAGGATTTGGAAGCTGTCATTTTGTGCGTGACTGCACATTTTTTTTGTTGTCACCATCCTGAAAATTGCACGTGTTGTCAATATTTGTAAACAAAACGTGTTATGTCTCCGGTAATTTTCTTTAATGTAAATAAATGTTTATGTTAATTTAAAAGATTTATCCAAAAAAATTTATTTAGATATTATTTTTAGCACACAACACAACCACCTCCATGCTCAATGAAACAAAAAACAAACGAGTAAACAAACATTTAAACATCCAATATGCATTTAAAGCAAATGCGGTAAACAACACGTTGCATGCGATAAACACATTACAATTTTTAACAGAAATATTTGGAAGGATTAGATGTAAGTTCTCCGGCAATTTTCTTTCATGTAAATAAATGTGTGTTAATTAAAAAAATTTGCCAGTAATATCTTATAAAATGACAATATTCCAGAAGATGTACATGTCTATATATGAAAATAAGAGTGAGCAAAATATGCTTAAAAACCAAGCATTTAAGCATTAAAAAAAAACAAAAGGCGCAGGAGTGGCTGTGTGGTAAGTAGCTTGTCTACCAACCACATGGTTCCGGGTTCAATCCCACTGCGTGGCATCTTGGGCAAGTGTCTTCTGCTATAGCCCCGGGCCGACCAATGCCTTGTGAGTGGATTTGGTAGACGGAAACTGAAAGAAGCCTGTCGTATATATCTATATATATATATATGTATGTGTGTGTGTGTTTGTGTATCTGTGTTTGTCCCCCTAGCATTGCTTGACAACCGATGCTGGTGTGTGTTTACGTCCCCGTCACTTAGCGGTTCGGCAAAAGAGACCGATAGAATAAGTACTGAGCTTACAAAAGAATAAGTCCCGGGGTCGAGTTGCTCGATTAAAGGCAGTGCTCCAGCATGGCCGCAGTCAAATGACTGAAACAAGTAAAAGAGAGTAAAACATTTAACTTTCGGTTTTAATTTTTAAAATATCCTACTCTGTTTTCAATGTTTCCAGAACAGAAGCGAAGTTACTGGAGCTTGCTACCATAATCACACAGAACACAGCGTCAAATTTGTCAACACGTGCTTCCTCACAGATAAAAGACTTCAAAGACTGCTCGAATTCGCTTGTTACTATTGCAACAGGCACGTTGAAAGACAAAAGAGTTCTCATGCTCTGTTTCTTACTATTGAAACAGGCATGAATGTGTCTATGGCTTATGATTGGCTAAAATTATCAAAATGTTCAAACTTTAATTGCTAATAACTCTTTATTTATTGATTTATAGCGAAAATTACTTTCACGTCATTAATTAGCCTATAAAAGTGTATCATTACACTGAATATGAAATTAATTCGAACAGAATTGATGGTGGCAGCCAAACCAATAAGATTCAGCCTTTCTACTAAAGGCACAAGGCTTGAAATTCCGGGGGCAGGGGACCAGTCGATTACAATGTTCAAGTCTAGTTGGTTTGGCTGCCAGCATCAATTTCTGTTCGAATCGATTTCATATTCAGTGTAATGATACACTTTTATAGACTAATGAATGACGTAAAAATCATTTGCGCTATAAATCAATAAATACAGAGTTATTAGCAATTAAAGTTTGAAAATCTTGGGTAATTTTTTGATTGATTGATTGATTGATATTGATGTATGCAGGTATAGCTGTATGGTTAAAAATCTTGCTTTGCAATCTTGTGGTTTCGGATTTAGTTCCACTGTACAATGCCTTGGGCAATTTTCTTTCACTAGAGCTTTATTCCGGACAATGCTTTGTGAATGATTTAGGCTTTAGCAAAAAACTTTCCCCGCATCATGATCTGAATTGTCAGATTTTCATCTCTCTACCCAGAAGGCAGAGGCCAGGTCAATTCAATGTTTATTTGCTTCCATTACTGGTTGTATATTCTGGTGAAGTACATCTACCAAGATTATGAAGTAAATCCCATCCCCCAGAAACAGCTGTCGGACTTGTAACACCATACCTTCTCCCCTGTATTTTTCTGTGTCTTTGGTACTCTGTGTAAGTTTGCTCTGTTAATATATAAATATCTATGTATTTATAACTGAATATTCATCGTCTGAAAATGTGTCTTTGCATTCTCTCTATTTACATGTATATATATATATATATATATAATATATATATATTGTATATCGAACCAAAGCAGTTTTTTTTGTTTATATGCATCATTGTCTCTCTCTGTCTCTATCAATCTCGCCCTCTCTCTTCCTCCTCCTCCTCCTCCTCCTCTCTCTCTCTCTCTCTATATATATATTATATATATATATATATATACATACATACATACTTCCATATATATATATATATATTATATATATATATATATATATATATATATATATATATATGCACGCGTACACACACACACAGATACATACGCATAAATACTCATGCACACATACACACCTGTAAATTTTTTATTAAGTCTGTGCGGCTGTTAATTTTTATTTACTTTTTTTTCCTGTTCTATTTATAAATCTAGATAAACATCGAGACATTTATGTTTTTGCTTTACCATATTACACTTCACGCATAAACGCAAGTGCATATAAGCGTATACGCACAAAATATGAAACTGCATAGATATATATATAGTCACGAAAAAAGAACCATAACAATGGATATAAAGTAAGAAAAAAAACAAGACAAAGCACACTCAAGCAACAACAACAACAACAACAACAACAACAAATCAAACAGTTAACTATTAATGTTATCGTCGTTTCTATGTCAGGTTCACGTTCAGATAAAATACTATTCAACATAAGAAATAGGATGGTTGCTCATTCTAAATTTGTTTAAGATGAGTTGATAATAGATAGCACGTCTTGATCTAGCTTCACCAACCCTGGACACAACTTGAGGCATATAAGGTTACCTGGTCTTTCAACACTCTGATTGGGTAACATATAACTTCGTGACTTAGTTTTCTCATTTCAGATATATCATTATTGTTGTTGTTGTTATTATTATTATTATTATTATTATTATTATTATTATTATTATTATTATTATTATTATTATTATTACTATCTTTTTTTTTGTCTGCGTATTCAAATAAGACTTTAAGGCTTTAAAGATATTAGTCGTCTCATCATCTATTTCAATATTGTTTATTTCTGTATTTCGTTTGTAGGCCATCGACTTGTTTGAAGAGTTTTTCATTTCATGACATACCCGATTCTTGTTTTTTCGTATCTACATGTGTGTGTGTGTGTGGTGGTGGTGGTGGTGGTGGTAGTGGTATTGTGTGTGTATGTTTGTGTGTGTATGTATTGTGTATGTATATGTGTGTGTATATAAGTGTATGTATATGCATGTATATTTATATATATACACACATACACACATATATATTTATATATACACACACATATATGTGTTTTATATATAACACACATATATATATATATATATTTATTTATTCCTATATGCGCTTCAACCCAGGGACAGTGGCCATGCTGGGGCACCGCCAGTATTGTTACCTTTTCAATGGCCATTCTTTTGGGACTGACTTTTGGTGAAGAAAGAAGTTCGATAGTGTTGCCCTCTTTTGAGTTTCTTGCTGTGATGCGGGTTCATCAGGGACCTTGTAGAGCAAAAGGTCAAGTTGTTTCTTGAAAACACCTAGCCCTACTCCATGAAGATCTCTCTGATATTTTGGCAGATAGGAAATAGCTGTGGGCCTTTGAATCACAAGCTATTTCAGTCCTCACTCTAGAGGTGATGCGTGGGACCTTTAGAACAGTGCAGTGACATCCAATTCAAAGGCTAGTATAACTCTCGATGCCAAAGTATGGTGGAAACCCTTCTAGGATCTTCCATATGTATATCACTATAAAGCTCTCCCGTCTTCGCTCCAGGGAGTAGAGCTGTAACTCTGACAGTCTCTCCCAGTAGCTCAGCTGTTCCAATGATGCCATCTTCCTGATGTAGAAGCGTCGAACTGCCTCAAATTTTGCTATAAATTTAGCAGCAATCCAGACGGTTGAGAATAAATGTCCTCCATAGAACCAGAATAGATTCCTAGTAGTCTTGCTCTATAAGATCTCGGAGTCCATCCTGCTGTTCGCCTGCACATTATCACCATCTAGATGATATGTATATAAAACGATGAGTTTCATATAAATCCCCAGATCACGCACTGTGATCTGGGAATTGATATGAAACCCTGGGATTGTCACTTTATTTCCAAAGCATCTTTGTTGCAGCATGCTAGTGCACGCAAGCTGATAGAGGAGGGCTTGGAGTTTCCCTGCATTAAATTGCTTGTTGTTTTCTTCAGCCCATTTATATATGACATCTAAGTTTTTCAGAAGAAGATTAACATCGAAAAGTTCCTTGACTGCGTGTACTACTATTGCGTCGTCGGCATAGCTAATAAGTGCGGTTGCCTGTGTAACTAATGGCATGCCCAAAAAGAGCCACCATAAACAGCAGTGGCCTCAACACAGTTCCCTGAGGCATTCCATTCGCTATTACTATCTCCTTGGAGAGGGCCCTATTGACTACCACAGCCTGGTTTCTGCCTGTTAAGTCATGTAACCACTCTTCCAGTTTTTCGAATATGCCGTGTCTTCGCAGCTTGTGACATATCCCATGGTCAACTTTATCAAAGACCTTTGCAAAATCGAGATATATTACATACACGTTTGAGCGATTGACTAGTTGTATCATCACCCATTCATAATGCTGCAGAAGCTGTGTAAGGAAGCTTCTTCCTGAGTGGAAGCCATACTAGGTGTCAGGGAACAAGTCGTTATCTTCTAGGAACGTGATCAACTTCCTCTGACTATGCATTCCATGACTTTGCTGACATGTGAGATTATAGAGATAAGCCTATAGTGTTTAGCAACCACTCTGCTACTTCCTTTATGGATGGGCATCTGGAAGCTTTGGAAGCTGGTCTGTAATCGTTTTGCTAGAGCCCCTTTGCATTTCTTTAGGAAGATTGCGAGAAATTCATCAGGGCCTGTGGCTAAATTTAAGCTCATTTTGTCAATGGCTCATATTACTTCAGTTTCCTCTATTCCGATGTAGTTCTTTGGCACCACAGCTCTCAGTCTATTCGTTTATTCATTTATCTGCTTATTACTCAGTCTGTCTGTATATCTGTATGCATTTTTTTCTCTTTCTGACTTATAATTAATTTTGAGCGATCACCTAATTGGTTTGCATCTGTGAATATATGTAAGTACGTATGCATAATAAAGAACGACTCTCCCGTCGTTAGACGACGTATGAGATTTAGACAGTTTCTTATCGAACAACCACACAGAGGATTTGCTTATAGTGATCAAATGTTTGTAAAGACATAAGATCACTCCCTCCATGAAATCGACATTACCTGTACGGGTGCAACGGGGTACCATTTGTCAGATGCCGAAGTGATCGCAGAGCAAGTTGAAATGGAGTGCTTTGCTCAAGAACACAACGTAACGCCTGGGCTGGGAATCGAACCGACAATCTTGCACTGAACCATGCGCCTTCACACACACACACACACACATACACGCGCACACACACATGTACGTATATATATATACTTATATATGTGTACGTATATATTCGTATATATATATGTACGTATGTATGTATGCATGTGTGTATGTATAGATGTGTCTATGTGTGCATGTGTGTATGTGTGTATGTATGTATGTATGTATGTATGTATGTATGTATGTATGTATGTATGAATGTCTTCCGTCTGTTTTACAAGGCCTGAAACTTTGCAGGAGAACGGGAGAAGGCTAATCAATTACATCAACCTCCCCCAACCCCAGGGGCTGAACTGGTACTTATTTTATCCACATGAAAAGATAATGTCTCTCTAACACTTTCTATCATATCTGTTCGCTCTACATTATCTGTTTCTTATCTGTCTCTCTCTAAGTCTCTGCGTGGTTATCTTTTCAACTATCTATCTTCTTTGCTACCTGCCTGCATGCCCTGTCATCCTGCCCGTCTATTTGACGCTTTTCATCTACCCGCACATATTCAAATTTAATTTTTGTTTTGTGTTTCCCTGAATTTAATAAATTATTCCAATCTCAATTAGCTATTCAAACTCTATACCTCTTTTATCCTTTACGCTGTTCTCTACGATTTCGTAGAGGAAGACTACCACGCAGATAGATGTATGCATGCATATTTCTATGTATGTATGTATGTATGTATGTATGTATGTATGCATGTATGTATGTATGTATGTATGTATGTATGTATGTATGCATGCATGTATGCATGCATGTATGTATGTGTGTGTATGTGTGTGTACGCATGTGCAGATGTGCATTATGCATTCCTTTATTCCATGTCGGAGCACCGCCATTATAAGTTCGTGTGCATATGCTTGTAAATTATATACTTCAAAATTTATTCAAAATTTCCTGAGTTACATATAAAGACGTACACGCACACTCATTTGTGTGTGTGTATGTGTGAGTGTGTGTGTGTGTGTGTGTCCGTGTCCGTGTCCAAAGCATACAACCATTACTCGCTATTGTCTCTCCCTTGCTAATATTCAACCACATTCCTTCATCTTTCATTGATCGTCGCCATCTCAACAAAATGTTTCGTTGACAGCATAATAAACGAATTACGTGTAATTGAGAAGAAATTATTAGATTTCTGCACTTTCATTGTCTTTTTTCTTCTTTTTTTTTGTGAACTGTGATGTTATTATTACTTTCCTTTCTTTCTTTTATTCATTTACTTCTCGCTTCCCTTTATTCTTTTCCTTTTTTTCTCTTGCCATGTTTTTCTCCTTCGTTCGTATTTACTCGGAATGCGATGTGGCAAACCGCCAAGATAATGGAGCTTTTCAAGTAGATCGGCCGCACTTTCAAAATGTCGACCATTTTGCGATGAGTTTTTTTTTTGTTTTGATTTACCCGGATGCTGAAGGGAATATTGCTTACACATGTCTCCGGGAATTAACCTGTAATATGTTGCTGTTGTTGCCGTGGTTTTTGTTTTTGTTGTTGTTGTTGATCTTTAATCCCAAGATGGTATCTGAACAAGCAAGACTTATCATTAACTCTTCTGTTACGATGTTTCTGCTGAAATATTCTGCCTTTCTCTCAATTAATAGTTCTTTCTACAATAGTCACAAGGCCCAAACTTTCCAGGAGAACGGGAGAAGGCTAATCAATTACATCAACCTGGTACTTATTTTATCCACACGAAAAGATAAAGTCGACTTCAGCGAAATATGAACCCAGAACGTAAAACCAGAAGAAATGTCGTTCATCAGTTTGTCTAGTACGTTAACATTTCTACCAGCTCGCCATCTTTTTGTTTCGATTAACACTGTTTCTAATAGTTATTTAAATTTTTTGCCACAAGGGCAGCTTGCAGGGAGATGGGGATGAGTCAATTACATTGTCCCCAGTACACCCCGAAAGGATGAAAGGCAAAGTCAACCTCGGCGGAATTTGAACTCAGAACGTAGCGACAGGCGAAATACTGCTAAGCATTTCGTTCAGCGCACTAACGATTCTGTCAGCTTTGACAGTGTTTCAAATAATGATGAATCTAGTAAACTAACTTTGTCATTATTAATAAGGTGTTTAAGGCAGCAAGTTGGAAGAGTCGTTGGCGCGCCGGGCGAAATGCTTAGCGGTATTTCGTCTGCTGCTACGTTCTGAGTTCAAATTCCGCCGAGGTCGACTTTGCCTTTCATCCTTTCGGGGTCGATTAAATAATTACCAGTTACGCACTGGTGTCGATGTAATCGACTTAATCCGTTTGCCTGTCCTTGTTTGTCACCTCTGTGTTTAGCCCCTTGTGGGTAGTAAAGAAATATGTATTTCGTCTACAGCTACGTTTTAAGTTCTGCTGAGGTCGACATTGCCTTTCATCCTTTTGGGTTCGATGAAATAAGTACCAGTTACGCACTAGGGTCGATGTAATCGACTAGCCCCCTCTCCAAAAATTTTCAAGGCCTTGTGCCTACAGTAGAAATAATCATTAATCAGGTGTTTATGGCGGCGAGCTGGAAGAATCGTTAGCACGCTGGACGAAATGCTTAGCTGTATTTCGCCCGTTGGTACATTCTGAGTTCAAATTTCGCCGAGGTCGACTTTACCTTTCATCCATTAGGGGTACCAGTTAAACACTGGGTTCGATGTAATCGACTCATCTCCTCTCCACCAAAATATTGCTGCCCTTGTGGCAAAATTTGAAATCATTATTAATTAGGTGTTTAAGGCGGCGGGCTAACAGAATAGTTAGCACACCAGGTGAAATAGTTAATGTCATTTTGTCCACCTTTACATTCTGTGGTCAAATTCCGCCGAGGTCGACTTTGCCTTTCATTCTTTCGGGGGTTGATTAAATAAGTACCAATTACGCACTGGGAGCGATGTAATCGACTTACCTTCACCCACCAAATTTCAGGTATTGTGCCTTAGTAGAAAGGGTTACTAATGAGGTGTTTAAACTTAGATCTCTTTAAAATAAGAAATTTGTATCATAGAACAAAAAGCTGTTCCAGGTGATTGATCTCAAAAGAGTGAAGTCGTAAGTCGTTCACTGTCTGATCATAGATTTCTTATAATTTTTTTATTCATTTATTTTATAAAATTGTTCTCCAGTGTTGCTTTCTTGTTCAATGATTGCGCTTTGCTGATAGTTACTTGGGTCATGGACATCTCTAAGAATTTAGACTACATAATAGACGTTACACACACACACACACACACACACACACACGCACCCCTACACATTCAAATATTATATTTGTTGCTGGCTTGCTTAGTTCCGTCCAGTTTGGTCCCGAATGCGCAGATTTTATTTTTCAAGATGGCAAGGTGTTATGTGAAGGAGATTGGTTTCTTTGTTTTAATGACATAATAAACTATCGTTTTCCCAGGTGCTACGCTGTGGGACTGAATCCGGAACCATGTGCTTTGAAAGCTAACGTTTTACCAAGCAGCTACACCTGCACCTCAAGAGAGAAGCCCGTCGTATATATGTATATGTATATATATATATCTGTATGTCTTTGTGTCTGTGTTTGTCCCCCACCACCGCTTGATAACCGGTGTTGGTGTGTTTGTGTCCCTGTAACTTGGCAGTTCGTCAAGAGTTATCGATAGAACAAGTACCAGGCTTGAAGAAAAAGTACTGGGGTCGATTCATTCGACTAAGAATTGTTCAAGGTGGTGTCCTCGCATGACCGCAGTCTAATGACTGAAACAAGTAAAAGACAACCGATAGAAGACATAAATACATAAACGAATACACAAGCACAAACATAAGACAAATCAGCTAAGAAAAATAACTCAGAGTGGTCAGCAGCATGCATATAAACAATATACAAGTATATAAAATGCTTCATAAAGTTTTGGTTTTTTTTATACCTATTGCCGCCTCCAGGAGATGCATCACAATTATCAAACGTCAACTGAGAGCTGTTCTATACGAGAAGCGGAGATTATCTCAAGAGTCAATAATTCTCCAAAGTTGACATGCAATTAAGAAAAAGAACAAGACTATTTGCCCAGAGATAACAGGATAGTCATGGACACGTGTTTCTACCTCAATAGGTGTCATCAGTGTGACAGTTGCTCAATCCTATCTCCAGTAGCCAAGGGACATGGGCATGGACAAAAGGTGTAGAACGCATTTATTTGTGTTCTTATACAAGTTATTTGTATAATTTAGATAAGTAATTTTGTATAATCTAATTAAAAATGAGCTCAGAGTGTCCAGTGGCATGTATGTGGAGAGCATACACAAGTACAAGTACTTCAAATACCATATATATTGCGGTCTGAGTTTCAAACATCACGCGGGCCAACTTTGTCTTTCTTTCTTTCGGAGTCAATAGATATAGTACCAGTCGTGTACTGCGGTCGAGTGTTCTCTGTCTGTCTACATGCATCTCAGTCTGTTTGCCTCTGTGTGTGTGTGTCTCTCTCTCTTTCTCTCTCTCTCTTTCCCTCCTTCCCTTTCAGTCTCTTCTAAAAATATCCAAGACGCACCGTATGTGAGGACGGCGCCCCTACAGCTCCATTAGGAATTGAGGACATATGGCAAGTTATAATACAAATACCCATAAACACACATACACACACTTATACGCCACATGTGCATATATATATGTATACATATACATACATAATATATATATATATACAGAAAGAGAGGGGGAGAAAGATGTGTATGAAAGAAATGTATATACTTATATATATATATAAATATATATATATATACACACACACACACATCCACATATTTATAGACATACACGCATTCTCTCTCTCTCTCTCTCTCTCTCTCTCCTCTCTCCCTCTCACACACACTCACATGCTCCACTTTAGTTTTAAGAGTTGTGCATACATGCAATTAATGTAGACTAACTCACTTATGTTTGTCAGTCAGGCAGGCAGGTAGACTGTTAGTCGCAGTAACTTCACTTCAATTATATATATCATGAATAAAAACAACAAGAACAACAGCAACAGCCGCAGCAGCAACAACAATAACAACAACAACAACAACAACAATAACAAACTAACAGACTAAAAGAAGCAACCCTGCAAGCAAAACCAAGGCTGTAAAACAAGCCAAGTAAAGATATGCGAACAAATCAACAGGCCATTTTATAATGAATGTTGAGCTAAGGTCACTGAGGAAAAGTCTAACAAGGCGTTTTTTTTTTTCTTTGAAAGTAAACTCCCGTTTCTTTAGCTGCATTGTTGTTGTATAACCTCTGGTTACACAACCACCTATGATTGAGTAGACAGATATTCAAAGGTTGTTTCTGTTTAAAGGTATTTTTTGTTTGAGAGTACTAAATTCAACATGTGTTATGAATAAAATGCATAATGCGATCACTTGTCATGTCCATATGAATTTTGCTGTCGGTGTATGCCTCGTAGTTAAACGACCACTTTTGAATGACCTAGACTTAGAAGCACGCTAACTTGTTTCGTCATTTTTTAAGAATCATCAGGCATTTTATTTTATTTTTATTTTATTCATAACGTGTTATGAATGAAATATATATACGATCACTTGTCGTGTCCACATGAGTCTTGCTGTCGTTGTATGCATCCTGGTTAATTGACAAGGTCTGAGTTCCTTAAGCTTAGGATCATGTTCACTTCTTTCGTCTTTCTTAAGAATCATCAGGGATTAATTAAATCTGCCTTACAAACAATCGACAGAAGGAAGCCAATAATTACTTATCAAACATGTAAATAAGATTGTAACACAAGGCTCACCCACACACACCCACACAAACACACACACACACGCACACATACACACACACACATATTGGTTTCAAATTTTGATGCATAGCCAGCAATTTCGGGGGAGGGGGTAAGTCGATTACCTTGGCCCCAGTACTCAACTGGTACTTATTTTATCGACCCCGTAAGGATGAAAGGCAAATACAACCCTGGCGGAATTTGAAATCAGAATGTAAAGACGGACGAAATGCCGCTAAGCGTTTTGCTCGACGTGCTAACGATTCTGCTAGCTCGCTGCCCTAAGGTACATATATATACTGGTGAAAGTTTAACGTTTAACTACAATACAAAACTTAAGGCAGCTAGCTGGCAGAATCGTTAGTACTCTTGACAAATGCTTAGCAACATTTCGTCTGTCTGTAGGTTCTGAGTTCAAGTTCCGTCGTGGTCGACTTTACTTTTCATCCTTTCGGGGTCAATAAAATAAGTACCAGTTGAGATCTGTGGTCGATGTAATAGACCATCCTACTTCTACAAAATTTCAAACTTTGTAATTGTAATAGAAAGGATTATTAACTACAATACAGGATGGATTTTGAATAAATATGTATACGAAGGTTATATCGATATGCTTAATAAATAAATGTATATTTAAACATATTTAGTCTAAGTGCGAAAGTAAGTCTCATGGTCAAAATACATGAGCATTCGGCATCTTACAATGAGATACAAACTGACTAGTTTCGTCTTTCAGAAAAAATTCATCAGAGATCGTTTACATCTGACTTCCAGGTTGCCAGAAATAAGTAGTATAGACCACTCAGAAAATCACTCAATCTACAAAGAGAGAAGGAAAGGGGTAGAGTGCAGCTTACAAGTACTTTTGCAAAATACGTTGAACTGCTTTTGCTCAGTGAGGCTAAACGTATGTTTATTTAAAGTACATTTTATTAAAAATACATGCTTATTAAAAGTACGGAAGTAAATATATCTACAAACTTATCCTCACATGCTGTGTCAGTACTCTTTTACACTTTTGTTCTATTCATTGGACTGCGGTCATGTTGGAGCACTGCCTTGAAGGGTTGTAATAGAACAAACCGACGTCATGCGAATTTTTAAAAGCCTGGTACTAATTCTATCAGTCTCTTTGTCGAACTACGGAGATATAAACAAGTCAACACTGGTTGCCAAACGCGCACAAACACACATGTAAATGTCAAACAATGAGTATGGGTGCTCAACAACGCATTGGTAGATAAAGGATAAAGTTTCTTCATTTGTGTATTAAGGCTACCATTGGTTTCATGTTAAGAAAATATCTTATCTTAATTTTCAAGCCGATCACATGGAGGTGTTGTGTCAACATGTACCTCCTTACGACAATGTAACCTTTAATCTAATCAAGATACCCTTGGTCTGAAGAGTTGGTATACATCTCACTTGGATTTTACCAATTCTGAGGTTCCGCTCGCTATGATACATATGTAGCCCGGATCTTTCCTATTCCATTCCGTAACTCTTGTATATATATATATATATATATATATGTGTGTGTGTGTGGTGTTGTGTGTGTGTGTGTGTGTGTGTGTGTGTGTGTGTGTGTGGTGTGTGTTGTGTGTGTGCGTGCGTGCGTGTGTGTTTGTATGTGTACATATAAACTTCTACACAGTTTCTGTCAACAAATTTCATTCACAAGGCATTGACTGGTCCGAGGAGTAGGAGACATTTGCCTAAGGTGGCACGCAGTGGGAATGAACCCAAAGCCACGCGTTTGCGAAGTAAAATTCTTATCTTCATAGCCATGCCTGTCGCTGAAGAAATTAGTGGTAGCCACCGGTTGCCGAAACTCAGGAGTATTTGAGTTAACTAATACGCCATGACAGTAAATGTACTTGTGTGAAAATGTATAGAAACAGTACCTGTTGATCATCATTAAACATTCTCTCGTTTTCTCTCTTCCTTCACCCATTTCGGTCTCTTTCTGTCTGAATTTATCTTGCTCTCCCTTTAAAATGGATTTTAACAGTTGGAAGAAGGCAATCTGGGTCAAATGTTTCTTTTGGCTGTCTCCACACGTATAGTCGGCCGGTGATCAGAATAAGATAAAGGATGACTCGTCAGAGAAAATAACATTCTTCCACTGCTCTAGGGACCAATTCTGTAGGTTTTTACTCCACTCTAAACGCTTTGCAACGTTTGTTTTTGAAAGTAGTGGTTTTCTGATTGCAGTCCTCCCTTGAAATCCGGCTTTGTGCAGCTCCCGGTGAACAGTTCTTGTGGAAACTGGGTTCTCGAGGTGGTTATTAAGCTCTGCAGTGATTTTGGGTACTGCACTTTAGCGATCCTTTGTAAGAATTCGCGTAAGTGTCCAACGGTCCCTATTTGAAAGTTTTGGTTTTCTTCCGGAGTTTTGTTTCGAAGAGGAGATTTTTTTCCTCTTTCTCAAAGGCAGTCATTACTTTCGAGACAGTACTTGATACACCGAACATTTCGGCTGTTTTCGTTACGCTAGCGCCTGCCATACAAACACCAACAATTTGACCTCTTTGAAAGTCTGATAGATCTGTCATTTTAATGAATTCTAATTACCTTTTTCTGATGATATCTGAAAAGAAACAGCAAATTCAACAAACATATTAAGCAACACTAATAACAAATAAAAAAAACATAAAAATAAACAAGCTTTTGACGGTTTTATAGATATTAACACTAGGTGTTTCCATTATTTTGCCCAACCCCAGTACACACACACACACACACACACACACACACACACACACCACACACACACACACATACATACATACATACATACATACATACATACATACATACATACATACATACATACATACATGCATACATGCATAACATATATATATATATACATATATATTACTTACGTTGGTCAATAACCGATAAATGAGAAAGGAGTGTTCAGTTCCTGTTGATAAGTGTATGTTTTTTCCCCATTAAAACTGAAACCGGATGCTTTTCTCACGACTCGAGTTTCACGCCAGGGTTTCGTCCACTCCTAGACAATCAGTGCTGTTTGTTTGAGTCCCCGTAACTTAGCGTTTCGGTAAAAGAGACCGATGGAGTAAATACAAAACTTAGAAAGGTAGGCACTGAGGTCCACCTATTCGGCTAAAACCCTTCAGAACGGTAACCCCAGCATGGCTAGAGTCCAATGATTGAAAGAAATGAGATAAAAGATATACACAAACATATACATTTAGATATACATACAGATAAACTCGCACGATAAATTTAATGTAGTTAGTCTGCAATTCATAAGCGCCTACGCTTCAGAAAATATTTACATTTGTCTGTTACAAGAGATTTTTTTTCCGTCTTATATATTCACCAATACACTAACTTCTGACAAAATGTTTTTCAAGTTAACAATATGAATATCATTTATCTTCACTTTTGATCCAAATCTAAGTGGGCACTCATAACTTCAATCACTATTTTCTACAGGTACAGAAAGATAACGAATGAAAGAAGCACTCTGTCGTTGCCGTGAACTGTGTCATTGGATTCGGCTGTACCATATTTTAAAGATATAAAAATAGAAAAGCTTTAATCGTTTTACTGTGGAAATCAGATATTTACATTCAAAATTTCGTTGCACTTAATTGCGGAAAGCATTTTTATGCTCCAGTCTATCTTTTGCTGAAGAATGACATGCCTTCTGTTGAGAAATACTAAGTTTTTTGAGCCAAAGGACTTGCAGAAAATACGAAAATATCACTTCTATTTCATGTTTTGTTTTTGTAAAGATTTAAAATCACCATCAGTATGACCAAGAAATTTAATTTCGCACTTAAAGAGTTAAGAAAATACTTCGTGTGGGAGGAAGATAGCATGAAGAAGGAACTATCTGAAAGTGTTAAACTGGTACTCGCTCACAGTGTAGAGTTACCCCGGTTTTGCAATACTCAAGACATTTATCCTGTCTTTAGCCGTTCACTATTAAAATAAAAAATAGATACCCAGAAGACAGTAAAACATCAGGCTAGATAGATATGTTCTAACTTGAAATTCCCACGACACCGACTTTGTTTTTTTTATCCATTCCGGGCCGGTGATGCATGAATTGATCTTAACATCATGATACTCGATATTTCGATGTCTATACCACTAAGTTTTAGGGATTTTAGAATAGTTTTGACCACTGGTGAAGCAATTTAGCTCCACTGTCGGCCAGCTATGAATTCTTATTTATCTTGGATCTCATAAAATTGTGTTTTCTCTCGTTTTATTTAGTTTATTTTATCTTTGTATTCGTCTGAGGGTCTCTATTTTCTTTGTTTACTGTAAACGTTCTCATATATTAAGATGTTCATTTTACCGACTTGTTTGTTTTACTTGTTCCTCGCCTTCCTGCTTTCATAACCCTTTTAAGAGGACTAAAATCTGAACGACATGGTAGCACGTAGGCTTACCGATTTGAGGACACCCTATTTGTATTCTGTCGCTGGTACTACACTGTTGGTCTAGGCACGTATTTCACTGAATTCCACTAGTACAAACGAAAAGGCATTGCGTACAATTAAAAAAAATCGTAAAATATAAGTTCGTATGCCTTGGAAAGAGAGATTTCTGGCGATTCTAGGAGAGAGAGAGAGAGAGAGAGAGAGAGAGAGAGAGGGAGAGAGAGAGAGAGAGAGAGAGAGAGAGAGAGAGAGAGAGAGAGAAATTTGTTGTAAGGCTGTGAATAAAGTGAGGAGTACCATCACTAGTATCCTCGAATTTCCCTTTTAATGTCACAAAGAGTAAATATCAACATATATTTCTACCTTTAAAAAAATTTATGGAAATTATTTTTTAAAAATAGATAAAATGAACAAACAAGTATTAGTAGCGAATTGACCCACAAATTTAAAAACGCTTCATCAGCAAACTGCTGAATCTTCATAAACTCTTCTAGATAGTCCTTGATCATATACTGTCTTGTTCTGTTCATAGCCTTGAACTAGCTTTCTATACGCTTTGGATTTACGACATTTATTGAATAGTTAAGAATGTTATGACTATTTCCCAATTTGTCGTTGTAAGTTGTTTCCATGTTCAACAAATGATGAATCCTGGGGCACTGTTGTGTAATAATCCAAATGACAGCCTCAACGTGAAAATTAAAAGTCTTCTGCTTTTAATAAGTTCGCAGCCTCCGGAGACCATTATCTCTCTTATGATTCTCCCGACGTAACTTTTGCGGCACGAAAACTAACATTCGTTAATTTTGGCTGTAATTTCTGCTCCGTTTAATTGCCCAAGATATTAGTGCAAGTATTCAAGAACTACATGCTGGCAGACTTAATTCCAATCAACGACCGGCAGATTGCTCTTAATTTCTACTTCATGTATGATTCATTTTCCAGGACAACCTCTCGATTTATCTTGAATCTGAACATCAGAAACAGAATAGATCAAACATTTATCAATGACGTGAGTCTTTTAAAAATAATTACCAATCTAGTGTTAGCATCAACCCTGCAGTTCTTGTTTTAGATGAAAATGAGAAAGCGTTTGATCTTTATCCTTGTTGATATTGAAGTAATTTTTCTAATAAAACTTTATACCTATTTTAGGTGGGCGTAAAATGAATGTGAGCAATTAGTGACAGACGAACCTATTAACGCTATTATTGTGTTTTAATTAACCAAAGAATTATAATGATTTATATACCGAAACACCAAAGTGTCACAAAGTACAATGGTTTGAATTTGTTAAAAGAATAAATGAGAAAAATGAAAAAGGGAGTTCAGCAGAGAGGAAAGAACATAGAGAAAATTAAGAAAAAAGTTATGGAAAAAGGGAGAAAAATTAGAGAAACACTTGAAAAAAGTAATTCCAGTAAAATACTAATAAGAAATAAGAACTAAATTATTATACTGGTCAATACTGAGGAAAAGTCCGGGGAGGTAGACAATTGATAGCAAATCCGAGAAGATAAAATTATATTTGGCGGATTCTCCTGTCGTTTATGACGGTTGGGAGTACTACAGCATCTTGGTGAACAATCTGCCTTGTTGATTTGTTTATAGTGACCAAATAATTGCGTTGTATATTAGCTTAAATCGGCGTTATATGTATAGGCATACAGTGCACGATCACTTCGATCCGTCAGACGTTGATGTTGTCACAGAGCAACATGAAGTGAAGCGTTTTGCTCGAGAACACAACCCACTAGCGCAACCCGCTAACTACAAGGACACACACACACACACACACACACACACACACACACACACCACACACACACACGGTATACGCAAGTTAGGCAGAATTCTATTCAAATAACCGCCACCATATATATCAAATACTACGGTAACTGGAGTATCAACAGGGGGCATACATTAAGTGTGATACAGACCCCCCTCTCTTTCTTTCTCTCTCTCTCTCTCTCTCTCTATATATATATATATATATATATATCTTATTATAAAAGGCAGATTTTATCTGCCTCCCTTTGGGAGTTATAGAAATCTACAATATAGGATTTCTTCAATTACAATTTACCTAGCATTTCTGAGAGTACAATGCATCGCGTCATGCCAGGTCCAGTTTTTAAAATTTAAACTCCAATTAAGCAAAATTTACAGAAAACTCACATTCTGGTGTGTGTGTCAAATGCTTTTCTTAGTCTGGTTTACACCACACGCAAACGCACACACACAGTGGGCAACGAATAAAATGAAACTAATTCACTTACTGTAGTGAGTGATTCTTTCACTCTGCCTCCCACTTCCTCTTTCCACACATAGACACGCAAATATATAAATAAAATTGTAAGCTAACGTGCGTGTGTGTGAGTGTGTGTGTGTGTGTGTGTGCGCGTGTGTGTGTGTGTGAGGGTGCGTGTGTGTGTGTGTGTGTGTGTGTGTGTGTGCGTGAGTGTGTGACAGGAAAGTTTTTTACGACGAAATTAACACCTATATCCAAGTAGCAGAAAGATAAGGGTTGATTTGAGGATTTGGCTGCTATTTCTACTATTTCTACCATGTCTAGCTGCCATGTAGGGGCCTCCCTCATAGGCTCATACATACATATATACATAGATAAGACAGTAAGGTGTGATTTGGGGGAAATTTGGCTGCTATTTCTACCAGGTCTAGCTACCATGTAGAGGTCCCCCTCATTGGCTCATATATATATATACATACATAAGACAGTAAGGTGTGATTTGAGGGAGATTTGGCTGCTATTTCTACCAGGTCTGTTAGGCCTTCTCATGTAAACTCACAAGCTTTCTCATGCCTTGAACATAAGACCAAAGCAGAGAATGTATTCTTTTATTCTTCTGCTTTTTCCAGCCATTGGTCTGTGGCCATGCTGGGGCAATGCCTTGAAGAATTGTAGTTTAATGAATCAAATCCAGTTTTATTTTTGTAAGCATTGTACTTATTCTATCTGTTTCCTTTGTCAAACCACTAGGTGACAGGGATGTAAACAAACCAACATTCGTTGTCAAGCAGTGGTGGAGGACAATCACAAGCACAGACACGCACACACACACACATACATGCATACACATATACACACATACATACATACATACATATATATATATATGTGTGTGTATATATATATTGCAGCGTGGAAGGTGTTTGTAAGCCATTTAAGAAACACACAAAAACCGTTACATTCACTTCAACATTTAAATTTAATTTGCCAAAATATTTTCGTCGCTTTGAGACCGCGACCTGTTCACTGACAAAAATATCGTGCTAACAGGTCGCGGTCTCAAAGCGACGAAAATATTTTGACAAATTAAATTTAAATGTTGAAGTGAATCTAACGGTTTTTGTTGTTTCTTAAATGGCTTATAAACACCTTCAACGCTGCAACTGTTTTCGTTCCAGCACACGATCTCAGATCAAGTCACTTGCTATGCAAGTACATCTCTGTAACTATATATATATTTATATATATATATATATGTATATTGGTAAAAACAGTAAGATAACAAAAGAAAGAAAGAGACCTCAATATTACGTAAATAGAGGAAATCT
>NC_042999.1:116471279-116488779 GCF_006345805.1 Octopus sinensis
ACCAGCTGTTAGCAAAATACATAGTAAGTATGGATGCCGTTTATCAAGCATGCATTCCCATATCTCATATCTTTAACCGATCTGTAGTCGTGGGTCAAATTCACCCCAGGATAGATGTATTGCCAGGCGCTTGCAGGCGCTACCAATGAGCAATGTGGTCGATGGGATGTCAGTTCTTATATTCTGTTATGGAGGGATATGAATGACAACGTCCTTGGAAATACCCTGGGCATTGATAAGAATGTTTCCTCAGAATCTCAGGCTAGGGATTTTCAATAGTTTCCAAAAACCCTTGGCCAGGAAGGTAGAAATTTTTCAAGTGCAATCGTACGTTTAGCAGTCATGTTCATGTTGAGAACGAATGCGAACGAGGAAACTATCTTCTACGCATTTAGTAAATTTCCACGGTTTGTTGACCTATGGTGTTATGGAGAATAAGTTCTTTTTATTACGTGTACTACGGTTTGTCACTGAGTCCTTTTGTGAAACTCGTCCAGTTAGTTATATTTCTTCAACAAGGAAGGATAGAAAATTTTCCTTTGTCTTGTAATTTTAATAAAACAGGTGGACGAGGTTGAAAGGACAGAGGTCATGGTCTTTACGGACCGACAGAAATCTAATTAAGTACTATTCGAAGCGGAAGGTTGAAGGCGGAGAAAAAAGTGCTTTCATCCAGCAAATTTTATGAAAGGTGGAGAGAACGCACTTTTGGCTTTGATGAGGACCGGTCGTTTGATTTCACCTGGGACTTGAAGCTGAAAAAGACCATACATAGGAGCTGGTCGCGGCATTTGGTTGCCATTCTGGGGAATTTATGTTTGATTATATTTCATATAACTTTGCAGACATGTGTGTGTGTGTTTGTCTGCGTACATGTGCGCGCGCGTGCGTGTGTGTGTGCATGTATATGCAAATATATGTGTGTGTGTGTGCATGTATATGCAAATATATGTGTGTGTGTGTGTGTGATGTGTGTGAAATATACTCACATATATAGAAATTATTTATGTGTGTGTTAGTGTGAAACCTAAATTCACATCTAAAAGTGTGAATTTAGGTTTTGTGTTTTGAAATACCTTTTTCATTTGGATTAATTTTTATACAGCCATAAAAGTTTTGTCTTTACTGTTGGATTTGAATGTCTTGTAGTTTAGTTAACCGCGTGGCAAATAATGTAATCCCATTTATTATTATTATTATTATTATTACTATTATTATTATTATATTATTATTATTATTGAGTGAGAGAGCACAGTGCATGCCATAAAAATGGCACTGGGGTAAAATATACAAAGTCCAGTATACCTATCATGACTGCCCGTCTGATAAGGGTACACCAGGCACATGCATCACAACTATATGTGCGCGACATGGTGATCTGATATCAAGATAAACAGCGCATGACCTTGCAGGTAGGGCCCAGTTAGAATTTTCTTCTAGTCGAGTAACCCATCCTGCTCAAAAGGTTCTTGAATAAGGGTTATATAAGAATGTTGAACGAAACACCCATGTTTCCAGAGGGGAATTATTCAAACCCCAAAGAATCCCTCTCAACACATGACTATGATGCTCCCCCACTACTTCTGCTCGTGATCTCGTGATCAGTAATGCACATATCGTCAGCTACTAAGGGACATGCTCAAGGTCAAATAACTGACAAGAAAATCTGTGGTATTGAGCAGAATAGTTGTTGTAGCTCATCTTTTATACCAAGACAAAACAATATACATGATAACACTTCCAATCAGTTAAGATCAGAAGCCATGAAAGCCACTGCCTGGTACTGCATCAGGGCATGGTACTGCTATCATCATCATCATCATTATTATTATTTTTATTATTATTATCATCATCATCATTATTATTATTATTATTATTATTATTAAAACTGAGCTGGCAGAATAGTTAGTACGCCGGACAAATGCTTAGCTGTATTTCTTCCGGCTTCCCGTTCTGAGTTCAAATTCCGCCGAGGTTTACTTTGCTGTTCATTCTTTCGCGGTCGATGAAATAAGTATCAATCAAGCACTGGAATCGATGTAATTCGACTCTTCTTCCTTTTCCTTTTTCTGTCTCTGTCATTTGCATCTCCTCCTCCATTTCTCCATTTCTCGTCTTACTTTCTCTCAACTATCTTCCTCACCCCACCCCATCTGCAACTTCAGCACCACCACCACCACAACCACCACTACAACCGTCCTTGCCACCACTACAATCACCACAACCACTACATCGATCACAACGACAACCATCACCATCGCCACCAACTACCCACATTGGTCTCAATTTTTGGCTCAAGGTCAGCAATTTTTGGAGGGCGGTGATTTCATCGACCCCAGTATGCAACTGGTACTTATTTTATCGATCCCGGAAAGATGAAACGCAATGTCGACCTCGGCAGAATTTGAACACTGAACGTAAAGACAGACGAAATGGCGCTAAGTATTTTGCCCGGCGCACTAAAACGCTTCTGCCAGCACTCCACCTTCCCAACTACGAATATTGGTTTCAAATTTTGGCACAAGTGGGGGGGGGCTAAGTCGATTACATGCATCCACCCGAGTTCAACTGGTACTTATTTTATCGATTCCAAAGGATGAAAACAAAGTCGACCTCGGCAGAATTTGAACACTGAAGACAGACGAAATGCTGCTAAATATTTTGCTGGGTGCACTAACGATTCTGTCAGCTCAGCGACTTACCAATTACCAATATTGGTTCCAAATTTTAGTTCAAGGCCAGCAATTTCGAAGGAAAGGATGAAGTCGATCACATCGATCCCCCAGTACTCAACTGGTACTTAATTTATCATCTCTGAAAGGACGAAAAGGCAAACTCGACCTCGGGGGAATTTGAACTCAGAACGTAAAGATGGACGAAATGCTGCTAAGATTTTACTCGGCGTGCTAACAATTCTTATTTCTTTATTGCCCACAAGGGGCTAAACATAGAGGGGACAAACAAGGACAGACAAAGGTATTAAGTCGATTACGTCGACCTCTGTGCGCAACTGGTACTTAATTTATGGACCCCGAAGGGATGAAAGGCAAAGTCGACCTCGGCGGAATTGGAACTCAGAACGTAACAGCAGACGAAATACTGCTAAGCATTTCGCCCGGCGTGCTAACGTTTCTGGCAGCTCGCCGCCTTACCAACTACCAATATCGCCAATATCTCTGCCACTCTCATATTACCGCCGCTGTCTCCCCACCATCACCACCACCACCACCATCACCACCACCATCAACACCACCACCACCACTACCACCACCACCACCATCACCATCACCACCACCACCACCACTACCACCACCACCACCACCACAACAACAACCACTGCCGTTGCCGCTGCCACAACCACTACAACCACTACCGCTATCGCCACCAATACTATTAAGATCAACACTACCACAACCGCAACTACCACCACAAACACCGACAGCAACACCATCTACCACAATCCTTACCATCTTCACCAAGTCCACCACCATCACAACCGCCATCACAACCACCATCATCATCACCAGCACCACCAACATCAACAACAGCAACATTACCCATCCCTGTTACAACAACCACCGCCACCATCACCACCATCACTATCACCACTACCATCACCACCACCACTAACAACACCAACACCAACACCACTATCACCACTGCTACCACCAACATCACCACCGACACACTACCCCTCCTCATTACAACCACGACCACCACCATCACAACCACCACTACAATCGTAACCACCACCACCATCACGACCGCGGCCGCTGCCACTACCACCACCACCACCACTACCACCACCACCACCATCACCACCACCACCACCACCACCATCACCATCACCACCACCATCAACACCACCACCACCACCAATAACAACAACAACAACCATTACACTTCTTCCACTCACCATCTGTAAAGTTTCTACCATATAAACTGAACGACGAGGGAATTGTTCCTGGCAATATGAAACTTAAGAGATTTTCTCCAAATCTCACCGTTAACATTTCTTGTACCATATATATATATTATATATGTGTGTATGTCTGTGCGTGTGTTTGTGCGTGTGTGTGTGTGTGTGTGTGTTTGTGTGTGTGTGTGTGTGTGCGTGTGTATACACACACACACACACACACATGTTTGTTTATCATTTATTCATTCCCATCTCAGAGGTTTGACATTCGACCTTTCCTTCTATCACGTTTTCAATGTCTTGCTCTCTTGCTCCCATGGTAAACACACACTCATACACACACATTAGCATACACATGCACACACATACACATTCATATATGCGCACACATGCATGCACTATAACATGCATATACGTGTATGTCTGTATACAAGGATATGCATATGTGTGTTTGTGTGTAGGTGTGTGTGTGTGTATGCATAGGCATATATACATGCATATATACACGTCACACCCACCTAAACACAAACACACACACATACATAATAAATACATATACACACACAAGAACTAAAATACTAACCATCATCATTCCTGAAATCGATAAAAAAAAAACACCGATAAGCCGGAATTAATGGTGGTGGTAGTGAAACGAAGTGATGATTGCAATAGTCGTGTTGATGAGAGCAGCATCACTAGTAGTAGTAGTAGTAGTAGTAGTAGTAGTAGTAGTAGTAGTAGTAGTGGCGCTGGCGGCGGCAGTGGTAGTGGTGGTGGTAGTGGTGGTGGTAGTGGTGGTAGTGGTGGTAGTGTTTGTCGTAGTAGTAATTGCATGAGTAGTAGTATTGGTGTCAGCTTCGAGGCTGGTTGTGGTTATGTTGGTGCTAGTGGTGACGGTAGTTGTGAGGAAGGGTAGTCTAACCAGTAGTTCTAGTACTTTATATACATATACATACACACACACGCATATATGTATGTATGTATACACACACACACACACACACACATATATATATATATTCACAAGCATCTATACATACATGCATGCATGCATACATACATACATATATATATATATATATATATAATATATATATATATATATATGTATGTATGGATATATACTTGTCAACATTAAATACTGTTCCCTGGGAAAACCATTGGTCTGTCATTCCCAACCTTGTGCATCCACAGGTGGTGCATGGTTTACTAGCAAGTAATTGAAATATGTAATCGCGAACCCACTGATCAAGTCTCTCCGGGGCACGCTGCTTTAACTCTTATCCTAATAGTACATAGAATAGCATAGCTGAATTTGCCTTTCCAAATGCTAGATCTTTTCGTTCTTGTTTTTGTTTTGTTTTTGTTTAAGGCAGCGGATAATACTTCAACACTGATCTGACTGAATTCCCTATAAATGTCTTCACTTCCCTATGGCTTCAATCTTCAATATCTGCTAACAGTCAGTAGAGTTCTACTGCTGCTGCTGCTACTACTGTTGGTCATAGGAACACTCGTCTTAGGTTTCGTCCAAAAGAAGACTATTGGGCTAATTAATATTGGCAGATTCGCTCACTTCTTAACACGTTCCAACCACGAGACCCACTTATACAACTGGTACTACAACGGCATCATACTCATCTAAAGATTTAAGCTATCAAGCGCAGCAGTATATGTTTGCTGCCATGGAATATTTATCATCCCCCTTTTCAACAGTCCCGCTGTAACTCACTCGTTCTTCATACTTCATATTTTAAAGTAAGCACGATGTTGAAATATTTATCTCTTGAGTCCCCACCCCTTCCACCAAACATCACCACCACCTCACATCTGGAGTTACCCAACCCCACCTCACGATTTACACGCTTGAATCGATCTTCAAAGTTTCCAATAAAATCTCAAAAATTATTAATTTCACCATTCTAGGATTCCACTCTCTTTATCTGATAAATTATAAAAAAAAAAAAAGGAATGCCTTCGCGTTCTATATTCAAATCCTATCCAAGCCGAACTTTGACCTTCATCTTTTGGCGTCGATAAAATATAGTTCCAGTCAAATACTGGGGTCGATGTAATCTGTAAATCCTTTATATATATATATATATATATATATTACTTCCATATACCTAAAATTAGAAATCAAGTTAAATAACAGAAAAAAAAAGAAAAGAAAAGCCAAAAAACATTTATGGCCCTCTCTACCTCTTTCCCCCGAACAAACGAGCCACTTAGAATATACTTTACTACCTATTTTTCTAAATCTAAATCCAAATCTTATATTGGTTGATCTAGCTTTTTACACTTCCGGTGTTGATAACATAAACCACACAGCATGACATCCCACAGAGCAATGATGGCCAGCTTATATGAGTTCCAAGATAGTCAACCGACAGGATATGGCAGTTTATTTCATGTAACTGATGCTTGTTTTCATACCGTAAGTCACTTTACTTCTCAACAATGTAGCCCCGTATACTTAGCTGCAAATAGGTTCCGCTAGCAGTACTGAAGTATTTCGTAAGGCTTGCAGTTCCGAGTCCTTCTCCTCCAACGGTGATGATGACAACGACTAATAGAATGCCAAGGTATCTCCAGGAAACTAGCTTTTTATGGAACTTTATCTCCACGTCCTTTTAACACTACTCACCGTAGTTGAATACTATTGTAATTCAGAAATGGTTATGCTTCATAAATACAACTCTGAAATTAACTTAACAGTGATTTGATTCAATGATATAACTATACGGCTACTACAAGCGTCCCATTGGTAGAGTCATTAAAGTGGTAATCGCCCAGGCTCTCTGCGCTCTTTGTTTAAAACCTACCCAGATAACTTTTCCTTTCGCCCTTCCAGGGTCGATAAATAAAGTGCCACTCCCATACTAAAGGTGATTCTCCCCCTCTTCCTACCTGTATTTTTATTTCTCGGAGACATCGGCTGTTGTCAGACTCGGAGAAAAATCGTCTCTATTAGATCTAAGTGTGCCTAAGACACACCGTATGTCACTCACCATTGAGTTCAGGTTTCAAGTCAAGGATTATTATATAATATTTACAGTGTATCTATAAATATTAGCCCACACTGTACCTATCTAAAAAAACTTAGGTAACATTGTATTTGATATAAAATATTTTTGTGGACAGAAAAACAGAAGTCAGCCAGAAGAATTTCAACACTGTAATAGGATCATATCAGTAACCTAGCGTCATCCTTTTTTATGTTATCAACAAAGATCTCGTATATAGGAACAAAGTGTTAACGTATTTCCATTACAAACAGTTCGCTAAAATTTAACGTAACACAAACTAGTACTAGAAAAGAAAACAAGGCTGTTTGCACGCCAAAAATTTATTATTCCAACTAATTGCCAAGAATACATATCAATCTATCTAATTTAATTAACACCTTAACCCCATCCATAATAATGGATTTGTAGGCAGTATCTTTGGGAACAGTTATAGAGGGTACACAGTTACACAAACTATTCTGGCTGACCTTTCGCCTGACAAAGGACATATCGTATATAGAGGGACAAGATGGCTACATATCGTTATACACAATATTGGCTGAAATCTAGAGAATACTTTGTTGTACGACTTTATTGCAAATATGAAAATATATAAGTAAAAGAATTAACATTTCCCAAGGAGATTTGTAACTTCTGCAGGAAATGCTGCGTGATTCGAAACACCCAGTAACTCTAGGATAATGTGTGCAATTGTTGCATTCAAGATGCATGAAAAAATATAAATGTGTGTGTGTGTATGTGTACGTGCGCACATGTTTGTATATGCGCACACACACACACATACACACTCACACAAGCATCAATCAATCATAGAACATTTCGTCAGATGGAAGATAAAAAAACATTTCGATAAATTGGTAATGAAATATTCAAAGTATCAACAACTTTATTTCGCTTTATTTTCTACTATATGTGGCTCTCGCTACTTTAGTTCGAATCTGTAATCATGACGCTTTATAGGGATACATCATACGAGAACAGAAGTTTAATGTCGATGAAAAATAGAGCCCTAAATCCAATGGTAATTTGTCGAACATTTTAGCACTTCAGTAAGTGTATGTGTATATGTTATGGATGTATTACTTATAAATAAACACGCGCGTGCACACGCACACACGCACGCACACACACACACACACACACACACAACACACACACACACACACACCACACACACACACACACACACACACATACATGCATATGACTGTGCGGTAAGTACCAGGTTTAAAAAAATATAAAATACGTATTGGGGTCAATTAGCTAGACTAAAAGTCTTGAAGGTGGTGCCCCAGCATGGCCATAACCTAAGGGTTGAAACAAGTAAAACATAAAAGAAAAAAAGATGTACATACATACATACATACATACATACATACATACATATATATATACATACATACATATATATATATATATACATACATACATACATACATACATACATACATACATACATACATACATACATACATACATACATACATATATATTTTTTTCCGATGGCCGGCAAACTGAAGAGATGGCGGCGTGGTTTTCCACCTCGGCATCCGAAACTCGGAGTTTTATCATGGCTACCGAATAATTGTCACATATTACATTTACAGATATACATACATACATACATACATACATACATACATACATACATACATACATATATATATATATATATATATATATATATATATACTAGGGGGTACTGAAAAGTTCCTGGCTTTGGCTAAAAGAAAATACAGGAGGATCAGTTAATTATGATTTTACGCAACACACTTATTGCAGAGGTCCTTCAGTTTTTCTAAGGCCTGTAAAAAAAACACACAAGTTTGAGCCTCCAGTCAGGCCTTTTGCGACACCCTTAAAGCTAGAAACTTTTCAGGACCTCTTCGTATAATCGAAAAATGTGCACACGCATATCCTGTTGCATAAAGAGTGTTATTATATGACATTCTACATATTTGAATTCTAAAATCTGGTAGTGCTTTAATGCAGATAGAACAATATTGCTGAAGACTATATTTTCATATTTATAATGGAACTGATTTAACCAACACAGTTCAAGTTGACACGCCCCAAGGAAGACTCCCTGGTAAGAAGTTCAAGAGACGGAAAAGGAAGCATAAACCAACCTTATTTCTATTTTTGGTAATTTTTTTCAGTTATTCATTATTTTCCAGCAACTAAGACGGCGAGCTGGCAGAAACGTTAGCACGCCGGACGAAATGCTTAGCGGCATTTCGTCTGTCTTTACGTTCTGAATTCGAATTCCGCTGAGGTCGACTTTGCCTTTCATCCTTCAGGATCGATAAATTAAGTACCAGTTGCATACTGGGGTCCATCTAATCGACTAGCCTCTTCCCCAAAATTTCGGGCCTTGTGCCTAGAGAAGAAAAGATTATTTTCCAGCGATTGTTTAGCAGGAATAAATAAAGAACACCGGACTAAACGCCTTGTGAGTGGACGGAGACAGAAACTGTATAGAAGCTCGTCACATACATATAAACACACACACACACACACAATCTAGATGCTAAACTAAGATTCGGAACCTAATCTACATTTTTCTACCTGTTCCTTTCCTAATGTTCTCGGCTTTTGCACTTAGAACTTTATGAGTTAGGATCTATTGCTTAAACTAACATTTTTCGGTTGAATACAGTTTGAGTGAGATAAACTCATTACGTTCCATTGTTCTCTAACATACATCTAACTTTCCAGAAGATATACACACAAAAATCAAATTCAGTTCTTCCTTTTATGGGCACAGACAGAGAAAGCACTTTATGCAACGGACAATATAGTTCTTACCCTCTCTACTTGTCTAGACTCTCTTACTCTCTCTCTCTCTCTCTCTCTCTCCTCTCTCTCTCTCTCTCTCTCTCTCTCTCTCTCTCTCTCTCTCTTTTCCACCAGTCTTCTAGCAGTCAACAAAAGACGAAATTAACTACCTACAGGAATAGATAAAAGAACAGCAAATAATTTGTGTATAACAACAACTCGAAGAAGTTGTATCTTAAATTGCAACTATGAAAATGGAGGGCCATTTCAGTTTAAAATACTTTTCTTCCTGTTATTTTAATTGTTACATACCATCGTTTTATATATACGAAAGGTTGGTGAAAAGTTCCTGGCTTTAAGTGTTCCGCGAAAGGCCTGGTTAGTGTCCAACCTTCTGAGTTCTTTTACAGGGCTTAGAAAGACTGGAGGATCACTGCAATAAGTGTGTGATCTGAGATGGGAATATAATGAATAAAATCATAATTAACTGATTCTCCTGAATTTTCTTTTACCTAAAACCCAAGAACTTTTCTGTACCCCCTCGTACATACATACATACATACATACATACATACATACATACATACATACATATAAATATAAATTAATAATTTTAAATTTAGATAATTTAAATTTTAAATTTTATATTTTATATATTTTGTAAATTATATGAATTATTTTTATTTTTATGTTTTGGTTTATGTTTTTCACTGTTTGATTGCTTAATAGTGGTTTTATCTCTAATTTAATTTATATATATATATATATAATATATATATATATTATATATATATATATATATATATGTATATATATCTGTATAGATATATGTATGTATATATATATATATATATATATGCGCGCACACAAACACACACACACATCCACAGGAAGTTGCCATTTCATTTAGTTATACTGAAAGCAAGTATTTCAAGACTCAAATTTAAAAAAATTTCATACTCTAAATTCAATGCGCTAATGACGCAAGTAAACTGTTATCAAAAATAGATATTATCATGTTATGAATGAAGTAAAGATACTTCCGATTTCTCATAGTAATTCTTCATGGTCGAAAAATAGAACTGAATATTTTGAACACTAAAATAGCTGCATAGACGACATTCATCCACATCAGAGAACATGATGGCATTAGTTAAACCACATTGCACTCACCAACAAATAGGAATCGTAATTTTTAAAAATTTGTCGATGATGCAAGAATTAGAAAAACCTAACAGTATTATTAATTTTCAAATACGAAATCATAACACTGTAAATATATGGTGGCCATTTTAAAATTAGTCATGTCATTTAATGAATTACAAGGTTATTTTTGTTTGGTCTGAAACAACTAAAACGAAGCCATAAGTCATAGGTTGGCGCTAAAATTGGCCGTGGGAACAGGAAGACTTTTGGCATACGCTGCTGTTGATTTACGTGCTGTTAAGACCATACCACTGAAGAAGGAGGTAACCATTTGTACCTGAGATGTTATGAGTCATGTCTAACTCATTGACTGTTGCAGTCAGAATATTTGTCATCCTTACTGAATATTTTAAAATTGTTAAACAATAACTAAACTGCGCGTCAAATGTCTTGGTCGTCCATACGCTCTCTTGCATTCTTTCTCAGTTCATTTTATTTGACTTGGTAACAAAATAAAACTATTTTAATGGTTGCTGATGTATGACTTGCATTCTTTGTGATGTTTGGAGACATATCCATAATGCATGGACTCTCTCTATCTCTTTCTGTCTTTTTCTTATTCCCTCTCTCTATTACGCGCACACAAGTACACACACTCACACATACTGTTGACAAGTACATATGAATACATATGTGTATGTATAGCAATTTATTCGTCGATTTTGGTAGATGCTTTGGTTGTTGCTGTTGTTATTGTTATTGGTGGTGGTGGTAGTGGTTGTGGGGTATAGTAGTGGTAGTAGTCCTTCTAGCACTGTTTCTGTGGTTCGCATTGTTCATAAAATCATTGTCTTTGTAAACTTATAAGTACGTTTGCGCCTGGTTGCAGATATCGGTCGAGACTTTAGGTATATAAGCCAGATATTTTTAAAGGCTTGAATGCAAACATGATAATAACAATATAAAATATTCCACTCAGAAATAATTCATATGTTACGAGAATATAAGTTTATCCTTAAGTATACGAGTTTCACAAAAGATGTATTGCGATCATGATCTAGCAATGTACACTCTTTACTTGCCTGGTACATAAACACATATACGTATGTACGTGCACATAAATACACACATACGAACGTACATGCATGCATGTGCACGTATGTATGCAAATATGTATGCATATATGTATATATTGGTTTAAATATATATATATTTCATTTTGTATCTATTTTATTTTATCTAGATTCACCTCACGAGCTGTGGCCATTTGTTTCAGTCATTTGTTGAAACCGCCTTTAGGCGAACAAATCGAGCCCAGGACTTATTCTTTGTAAGCCTAGTATTTAATCTATCAGTCTCTTTTGCCGAACCGCTAAGTTACAGGAACGTGAACACACCAACATAGGTTTCAAGCGATGGTGGGGGGAGAAACACAGATACGCAAACACACACACACACACATGCACGCACACGCACACACACACACGCGCGCGCATATATATATATATATATATATATATATATTATATAAGACTGGCTTCTTTCAGCTTCTGTCTACCAAATCCACTCACAAGGTTTCGGTCGGACCGAGACTACAGTAGAAGACACTTGCCCAAGGTGCCATGCAGTGGGACAGAACCCGTAATCATGTGATTGGAAAGCAAACTACTTACAACACAGCTGCTCCTGCTCCTATAGCTACTTACCATACAGCTACGCTCACACATACATACATACAAATATATATATATATATATATACAGATAAGAGAAGAAATAGGGCAACATGTAACATTTAGAAGTTGATCGTTAGTACTGAATGATCATAGTTTAATTATGGTTAAGATAACATTTACAGCTGTTTCAGTTTGTTATTTTTGAAGTAAACTTGCATTTATCTCATTTCATGTAACAAACATCATCAGAATGATTTAAACTTTACCAGAGGCATATTGACAGGAGATCGAAGATTGGTAGGAGAAAACAGGCAAAAGGAAAAGGTTCGTTAGGTCGTTAGGCTTACATTTTTGCTTCCTTAAAAGATGGCACGTGTGTGAAACAGTTGCTTCAAGTAGATGAATGGAGCAGTGAGTGGGGGAAACGACCAGTTGACCGTCGGTGTTAATCGAAGAGTTATACCTGCTAGTAAATCCAGTATCATTAATCGTGACAAATAGCGCTATTTCAATCCGCTAGATAAGTTCCTATGTTAAAAATAAGGGACGCTTTTAAAGGTTTAAGTGCGATATACGGTATAAATCTGGGTTACGTAGATAAGTATAAATAAAGTGTTGTTATGTGTGCTACAATAGGGTAAATCGCTGTAAACCTTACAGCAAGGCCTATATATAGTTACGTAATGCACTAGTAGTGCCTACAGATACATTTTCCCCTTAGACGGTTGTATAACCTCTAACTCATAATTTATATATATATACATTTAATAATATCAGGGTAATAAAAATTTTAGAAATTTCTACTACCATAGCGTAAATTAGTCAATAGACTATATATTATTCATATAAAATACAGTGTACATTAAAACACAGAGAATATATTCTCATCCAAAATGGATTATGTGAATTTGTAGTACTTATGAATAGTATTTCCCTTTATTTCCTCTAGGGGCTGGTTTTGAATGTCTGGAGACAGCATTCTGTACGAATATATAAAGTGTCTCATTCTATTTTTTTACATATCTTTCTGTGTACAAATCTGTTAGTATTAGATTCTCGTTAAGTGGAAGTATTTTGCCGTCATGGTAAAAAAAATATAATCTAGATAAGATTTAAAATAAAATAAATTGAAATAAAGTCTAAGTTCTTTATCATATATCTGTATAGCACTCTCACTCTCTCTCTCTCTCTCGTTATATGTATATATATATATATATATATATATATATATATATATATATATATATATATATATATATATATATATATATATATATATACATATATAGTATAATATATATATATTATATATATATATATATTATATATACATATAATATATATATTATATATATATATATATAGATATATATAGATATATATAGATATATATATATATATATATATATATATATATATATATATATAATTATATATATATATATATATATATATATATATATATTATATATATTATATATCTATATATATATATTATAATATAGCTCTTTCATTTTCTTTCTCTACTTATTTTCTTTTATTCCTTTCCGTTGAAGAGCGTAGGCTAAAAATGTACAAGACTTTTTCATTTTTCTGAGCGTCAAACTAATACACCTGCATATTGCTCATACACCTGTCTTCGTCTTTTGTTTTTCAATAAATTTCAACTACATATATAAATACATATGTATGATGTATATGTATTATGTATCTGTCGCTTTGGACGAACCGTCAGGTTACGGGGACGTAAACAACACCGACATCGGTGTGAGGGACAAACACAGATACAAAAATACAGACACACACGTATATAAATATATATATATATAATATATAATATATATATATATATATATACTATATAGATACAAACCTACATACATACATACACTACATACATAATATATAATATATATATATATATATATATATATAATATATATATATAATATTATATATATATATTATATATATATATAACAAAGTGAGTTGTAAGGTACCGCACGAGTGGAATATATATGAAAGAAGGTTTGAAAATGCAATTTTAAAAGATGTTTATTTACTTGACCGGTTTCACTTTTTCAGAAAATATATATTTTTCCCTTGTAAACTGTTCTTAACCTCTTCTTATTATCAAAGAATGTATTTATATATATTGTAATATTTTGTGACAACCAGTACCGAAAATAACCAAGCTTTTACATGTTACTTTTGACAATCTTTTTCTACAAAAGCGAAATCGGTGAAGTAAATAAACATCTTTTAAAATTGTATTTTCAAACCTTCTTTCATATATATATATATATATATATATATATATATATATATAATATATATATAATATAAACATATTGCTTCTTTCAGCTCCGTCTACAAAATCTACTCACCAGGCTTGGTTGGCCAGTTTGCAAGGTGTCACGCAGCGAGACTGAACCTGGAACCATGTGCCTACATCTACAAACATGAATAAAACTGATCGTAGCGACGAAGAAGGGCACATGCACTTCTAGAGTATAGAATGCTGGTTGTTACTCCATCCGGTCTTAGGGCTGAAAATAGGTTTGTTCTCGTTTGCAAACTGGTTCAGTTACCTATCTTAGCAGTGTATTATAAGGACGTGTAGATATGATATCCACACTGAGTCTATTGAGACTAGTTTCTCGGAAGCTTTTGGAAAAATCTAATAGCTGTTACGCCACTGGGCGTGACAGTTGCAAACATTACGTTATTAAAAGCATTGTTATCATACCGCCACGTTCTAGCTTCGCTGTTTTCTTCTCTCTGACTACTTTGTTCCAAGATTTGCATATATGTATATATACATACATATGTGTATATATATGCATGTATTCATGTGTGTGTATCTGCGTGTGCATTGGAACAGGAGTTGTTGTGTGGTAAGAAGTTTGCTTCTCAACCACATGGTTCAGGGTTCAGTCCCATTCCGTGGCGCCTTAGGCAAGTGTCTTCTACTATACACACACGCACACACACACACATATATATACATACATACATGCATACATACATACATACATACATACATACATACATACATACTACATACATACATATATACATACATACATACATATATACATATGTGTGTGTGTGTGTGTGTTTTGTTTTGTTGTTGACTTTGAGAAAACCTGAAATAATAATTTTTTTTGGAACAGTGGATCTCGAAGCAAACGATAAGGCTTATAAATCATAGCGAGGGAATGTTGGATTAAAAAGAGGAACTGACAAACCAACTGACAAACCAATCACAAGGGTTGATATAGGTAAAAGAAGAAAAAAAAGTAAAGTTTCTTCCCGAGTCGTACACACTCATAAGGGCAGTTTCCCGGTTTCTGTGGCGTGTAAATTCCCCACCTGGATGGGAGCCGCGGTTCGTCACAGGATTACTCATATTTGTCAGCTGAGTAGATTGGAGCAACGTGAAATGAAGTGTTTAACTCAAGAACACAACACGTCGGCCGGTCAAGAAATCGAAACCACAATCTTATGATCATGAGTCTGACACCCCTAACCACTAAGCCACGTGCCTCCGCATTGATATACTTACATTATAGAAAATAGCACTTAAGGAATTTTCAAGGATTGTTACGGAATTCTCACACAACATTTGTTAACATTCAACATTTGTGTCCATCTTAAAGATATAGGCGCGGGTGTAGCTATGTGGTAAGAAGCTTGCTTGCCAACCACCATAGTTCCGGGATCAATCCCACTGCATGACACCTTGCGTAGGTATCTTGTGAATGTATTTGGTAGACGGAAACTGAAAGAAGCCTCTCGTACATGTATGTATGCATGCATGCATGCATACTTACGTACATGTGTGTGTTTGTGTGTCTTTGTCTGTCACCCACAATCACCAGGTGCTTTACAACTGATGTTAGTGTGTTTACATACCCGTAACTTAGCGGTTCGGCAAAAGAGACCGATGGAATAAGTACTAGGCTTTAAAAAAAAAGCCCGGGGTCGATTTGTTCGACCAAAACACTTGAAGGTGGTGCTCCAGTATGACCGCAGTCAAAATTATTAAAACAAGTAAACGATAAAAAATGAAAGATATTGACATTCAAAAATATACTCGTTAACCATAAATATATTCTTTACGCAAAATATTGTTGTTAACCTTTTGCATATTGTTAACCCAGAATATTGTAGTTAACCTTAAATAGCCATGTGTTGAGAGGAGCTCTTTGGGGTTTGAATAATTCATCCTCCGGAGGCGTGGATGTTTTGTTCATTCCTAAATAAACCTTTTGAACGGAATGGGCCACTCCACCTGAAGAAAATTCTAACTAGGCCCTACCTGTAAGGTTTATTTTGATATAAAATCAGCGTGTTACGCACATATGGTTGTGATGCATGTGCCTGGTGTACCTTTATCGGACGGGTGGTCATGATGGGTATGTTGGGCTTCGTATATTTGCAGTCCAGTGTCAATTGATAGCATGCGCTACTCTCTCACCCTAAAAACTGGCATGAACACCATTGAGCCAGTCGCTGAAGGAAAGAATGTTATGGGATGCATACAGACAGGCAAATAAATAGTAACAGACCAGACATCGTCATCAAAGACCTAAAACAAAAACAAAAAAACATACCTGTTAATTAACATGACAGTACCAACTGATAGAAACATCTCTGCAAAGGAACTTGAAAAACTGTCGAAATATAAGGATCTTGAGATTAAGATATCAAAACCTGGCAATTAAAAACCAAAGCCATCACTGCTGTTGTAGGTGCCCTGGAAATGATCAAGAAAGGTGGTGACAAATTTTTCACCACATCCTTGGGAAATCAACAATCTATGAAACTCAAAAAACTGTTGACATCAACCGCCCACATTCTCAGGAAGTTTCTCTCCATCTGATATATACACAGTCACCACCGGGGCATCTAATATGTACGCCTCCGGTTGAGACCGGCCCAGGAGAT
>NC_042999.1:116491279-116501279 GCF_006345805.1 Octopus sinensis
CTCGAAATACCGATTAGGAAAACAGCCGACAACTGATGAAGGGCTGTTCTTTATGTGGATTGTCTTGTTTTCCATTTGTTTCTTTCGTTGTTCGTAAACAAATGTTCGTATTCTATGTTTTCGTATTTCGTACTTCTTGTTGTTTCCGTATTTCATGTTTACGTTCTATGACGTCCTGTACCCATATATGCATATGTATATACATATATGTGTAAGTATGTACATATATGTATGTATGAATATATATATAATTATATAATATATATATATATATATATATATATATATATATATATAATAGAAATATTAAAATTACTAAGTCTCTATAAAAGAGATTATGGCAGCGTTTACTGGAAATTAATTGTTATCGCCATATTAATATGGCATTCGTATAGATATAAGAATAATCGCTGCCATGGTCAGCTCCATGAGGCCACCGCCATCAAGATAGATATTGATACACGATCTGCATCCATTATAACCTTCGAACTGGCAGTGTGAAGCGGCTGACCTCCCTTGTTCGAAGGTTATAATGGATACAGATCGTGTATCAATAGCTATCTTGATGGCGGTGGCCTCATGGAGCTGACCATGGCAGCGATATTCTTATATCTATAAGAATGCCATATTAATATGGCGATAACAATTAATTTATATATATATATATATATAATATATATATATATATATATATATATATATATATATATATATATCGTGGTAATAGTTTGCTTACCAACCACATGGTTCCGGGTTCAGTTCTACCTTGGGGTAGGTGTCTTCTACTGAAGCCTCAGGTCGACCAAAGCCTTTTGAGGTGGATTTGGTCGACGGAAACTGAGAGAAACCCGCGTATATATATATATATATATATATATATATATATATATATATATATATATATATTATATATATATATATGTATGTATGTAAATATATACGTATAAGTGTGTGTATGTTTGGATGTGTGAATCGAGGATGTTTAAGTTATCGCGAAACATGACTTCATGACTCATACTTAAGGAAGATAAGAAAGATTCGCCACCCAATCCCAGTGGTATATTTGTATATTAATTAACTTCGCAAAAGCCGAGAACAAATCATTTCTAAGAAAATTTAAAGCAATATTTAACAATAAGATTAGGAAATGAAAGCAACACTCAAAACTCGCAGGGATATATAACATACACATACACGTGCACGCATGCACATGCATGTGCGTGTACATGTATGTATATATGTGTGTATGTATGTATGTATCATGTATGTATGTATGTGTATATGTATGTATGCATATACGAGGGGCTGCTGAAAAGTTCTTGGCTTTGGGTAAAATAAACTACGGGAGGATCAGTTGAGTATGATTTTATACAGTATATTCACACACTTATTGCAGCGATCCTTCAGTTTTTCTAAGCCCTGTGAAAGAACTCGGGAGGTCTGACCTCCAACATGGCTTTTCGCGGTGCCTTAAAAGCAAAGAACTTTTCAGCACCCTATCGTATATGCGTGTGTGCGTTTATCTATCTATTAATCTATTTTTCTTTATCTAAGCCATTGTCTACACACAAAACACACACACACACACACACACAACACACACACACACAACACACACACACACATACATACATACATACATACATACATACATACATATATACATACATACATACATATATACATACATATGTACATACATACATACATACATAAATACATATTTTCTCGGTGTTCATAATTGAAACTACTTTATAATCGAAACGTCACCTGTGTATCATACCTACCATATATACACCATTGACAGACATGATGCTTTAGTGTTTATCAGAAAGAAAATTTCTTCATAGACGTTGGGTTGAAAATCTTTTAGACATCCTTGTAGCCACGATTCACGGGAAAGCCAGACGAGTTTCACTCTCCTTGGGGGCTTGTCAATGGTATGTACCCTGTAGTCACGCGCTTACACGAAATTTGACAACTCTGATATATAGCAAATACGGAATCATACAATGAGGCGTGCCATGGAATAGTGCTACATATACATGCACATACATTTATTATGATGACGATGATGATGACGATCATGACGATGATGATGACGATCATGACGATGATGATGATAATGATGATGATGATGATGATGATGGTTGTCCATTCGTGCTCAAGAAAGACCATTACTGACCATTGTTCATGCAAAATGTCAGCAATGCCCGTGCATAAGGTTATTGCACCAGAATTCGTCTTCACCTGGGTTCGCGTCCGCGGTTTCCATGCTTACTGCAGCACCTTCCTACCTCGACCGGACATCGGATAGTCATATCCACCCTCCGCCCGCTGGCTATTGCACAAAATGAAATTTTAGGTCCAATAGGGGTTGCACAGCACCTCATTTTTAAATAGCATCTCTCTCATTCGATTGACTACACGGAAATTCATCCTTTCCTCTGACAAGTGGATGTATTACCCAATAATTATCAATTTTTGATTTCATTTCGAAGGGTAATACATTCATGAAACGGTCGTAAGATACCTTAAACCTTTTAAATAATCATACTTCATATATTTATCTATTACTACAATATTATTTATATTATGGACGTATATCTTCTGTGATTTTTTAATGTAATTTTTCCTGCTCTTACTGTATAATGTATATGTATGTATGTATGTATGTATGTATGTATGTATGTATGTATGTATGTATGTATGTATGTAAGTGTGTGTATGTATATGAACATATATATTTATAGGTATGTATACATGTACATGTATTTATGGATACATGTATGTGTGTACGCGTACATATAGTGTGTGCATCAGTTGTGTGTATACGTGCTCTTTTTACCTGGAATAAAATACACTCCCATAATGCCTAAAAGAAACACACACACACACACACACACACACACACACACACACACACACGTATATACACTTAAAGAGAAATAGATATAGGATGAGTAGAAATAGCAGAAGATAAATATGATGATAGACAGAAAAGCTGGGAGAGAGCGAAAGTAGGAAAGAGACAGACAGAGAAATCGTAGTAAATATAAAAAGAAGCAGATGCGGTATCATTACAAGGCAGACCTACATTTATTTTTCTGTAAAAGGTTGTTCACCTGTTCGTGATCGCGATTCGTACGTGAATACTTTTCACGTACTATAACTTCCAGCTTCATTATCATCATCGCCATCTTCGTTGTTGTCGTCCAACTTTGACGTTGGTATCTTAATCGTTGTTATCATCGTTGACATCATCATTATCATCATCGTCGTCGTCGTCGTCGCCGCCGCCGCCGTCGTCGTCATCGCTCTCGGCGATGGTGGCGGTGATTGGAGTATCGCGGTAGTGGTGACGCATGATTGTGGCACACATTGTATATCGGAAAATCCGATTGAAAATAGCTAGGACTTGCAGGTAGGTATTCTCTTGCAAAGATATTTACAGTGAGGACCAGAGGTCAAATCTGGGGGATTCCTAGTTAAAAAAAAAAAGCTGCTAAATCACCCACCAGTTACACACAAGTAACTTAAAAACCAGAAAGCAATGGAAAATATGCACTATATGCTTAGTACCTCGTAATGCTATTTTCTGTGTATGCATAATTATAAATCCAGGCGCTTTGGTTAAATATTTGCTCGCACGACTTTTTAATCTGTCACAAAACACCTGTTTCACATTTCACATCCGAGTTACGTATTAGAAGTATGATTTTTTAAAAGATCCTTCTCAAGTTACCTATTCCCCATCCCACATTCGATTTGCGTATTCGATATATGATTTTACAATTCTTCCCAAGGTATCTATTTCACACCCTACGCTCGAGTTACGAATTTTATGTGAGATTTTTAAAAAATCATTCTGAACGTACGTATATCACACCTCACATCCGGGCTATGAATTTGATGTAAGATATTTTAATCCTTCACAAAATAATTTTTTTACACTCCACACTCAGGTTATCTCTGTCTCAGACCTTTATATTTCTTCATTTTATCCTTATAATATTTCTTCATTTTATCCTTGTCATGTGTAGGAACTGACAGTTCGCTCAGGAGGCACTTCTTTCTTGGTAATCTTTCACTACAATACCTAGTTGAATCATCTTGATCTCTCCCTTGCTGTATATATTGACTATTTAATGCGATTTGAAATCCTTCATATAGGCGTAGGAGTGGCTGTGTGATAAGTAGCTTGCTTACGAACCACATGGTTTCGGGTTCAGTCCCACTGCGTGGTACCTTGGGCAAGTGTCTTCTACTATAGCCTCGGGCCGACCAAAGCCTTGTGAGTGGATTTGGTAGACGGAAACTGAAAGAAGCCCGTCATATATATGTATATATATATGTCTGTATGTGTGTGTGTATATGTTTGTGTGTCTATGTTTCCCCCCCCCCAACATCGCTTGTCAACCGATGCTGGTGTGTTTACATCCCCGTAACTTAGCGGTTCGGCAAAAGAGACCGACAGAATAAGTACTAGGCTTACAAAGAATAATCCTGGGGTCGCTTTGCTCGACTAAAGGCGGTGCTTCAGCATGGCCACAGGTAAATGACTGAAACAAGTAAAAGTGTAAAAGAGTAAGAGTAAAGACTATCCCAACTTATAACAGTTTTGTCACTCTTTGAGACTTTTTTCTTGGTGTATGCCTATACCGTATCTTTCTGTCTGTATTCGATAACACTGGCTCAACTTCTAGCGTATGTCGGCTCTAACTCTATCATGCTTGTGGATGTATTCTTTCTTGGCAAAAACTGACCAGTTAGAAACAATATGGTTAATTGTTTCTACTTTATCTTCGCATATTCTCTAGTTACATGCTTTTTGTAAGTTTCTGAAGGAAAGGCTTTGATTCTTTACTGCGATTTGAAATCCTTCACTTTCAGCTTTGAGACCTTCGCTTCTCACTTAATCTTATGAACTTTCTTTGTAGATTTCAGATCAGTTTTTTAAATATATTTTTGCTATAGAAATGCTTTTCTTCTTCTCCTCTTTTTACCATGTCATTCTGTAGCCCTATTTTTTATGTATATCTTAGATTTTAACTTTCTCAGATATTTTGTTGTTGCTTCCTCTTTTTCTTTATAACCATCTGTCATTTCAACTCTATGCTCTATCTTTTTGGTTTCTTCGAAAACAGAGAACAGAAAACAGTTTTTTGTTTGTTCCTGTTTTCTTAATATTTGGTAGCTATTTTTAGTATGAGTTACTTTGTAATAATAATAATAATAATAATAATAATAATAATAATAATAATAATAATAATAATAATAATAATTTGCAAAAACCTGGATTTGCCCCATGAAAAAAAAACTGGTGGGAACACAAACCACCTCCAGTGCTTGAAAATGACCACATCTCACTCCTCTGGAACTTCACCATTCAAACTGACAGAAAGATAGATGCAAATAGGCCAGACATCATATTGAAAGACTTCAGACAAAGAACATGCCTCCTCATTGATATGACTGTCCCAATCGATATAAACGTATCTGTCAAGACCTACAAAAAACTGAGCAAATATAAAGATCTTGAAATAGAAATCAGCAAAATGTGGAAGCTGAAGACTAAAACAATACCTGTTGTCATAGGTGCCATGGGAATGATAGCAAAAGGGGCTGATTGCTACCTAACTCAGATACCAGGAAACCCCAAAATGGCAGAAATTCAAAAGATAGTACTCATGGGAACTGCTCATATCCTATGCAAAATACTTTCTATGTAATCTCAAGTTTTAAAACAAACATAATTTTCGTTTTTTGTTTTTTTTTTTTTTGACATTCACTAGTACAACACAAAAAAAATATATAGCACACTAGGCATAACAACAAAATGAACTTCCAACCTGTTGTCTCTTGAAGTCTCTGGGTGAGACTTGGAGCCAACTTGTACAAATATAAAACAAAAGTCAAACATAGAATAATAATAATAATAGTCCTTTCTATTAAAGACACAAGGCCTGAAATTTGGAGGGGGGGCAAGTCGATTACATTGACCCCAGTACGTAACTGGTACTAATTCCATTGACGCCAAAAAGATGAAAGGCAATGTCGGCCTCGGCGAAATTTGAACTCAGAACATAAAGACAGACGAAATGCCACTGAGCATTTTGCCCAGTGTTTATCGATTATGCCAGCAGACTGCCTTCACAGCAACAACAACAACTAGTAGTAGTAGTAGTGTAGTAGTAGTAGTAGTAGTAGTAGTAGTAGTAGTAGAATAATTATGATTGCTTACGAAATAGACGTGTTTTACAAATTAGTTTCAAAGATAAGGGTTTTACTACGACATAGGGATTTTACCAAAAATACTCGCATTTAGATAACTTCATGCAGTTTGGACTTTTCCCTTTCGGGAGAGAAAAAAGAGAAAATTGAGTTATATTTTGGGACAAACTTTTATTTTGCCTGTCACATCGTCACGCTCCGAAAAAGAAAACTGAAAATGTACAAAATAATACATTTCACACACAGAAAACAAAAACCTCAATATTCTAATTAAATTGTGACGACGCAAAATATTAATAATATACAAGAACTAAAATAAACCACACATTTTATCCATTCTGAGTAGAAAACTTATCAACAACAAGAAGCTTATATGTCTACCTATTGCTTCGAATGAAAACAAAAACAACGTTAAATTGTCTTTGTCTTGTGTCGAACAGAAAAACTCTTAATACAAAACATTAGCACACCGAATTGGGCCCAGTCTTCCACAATCTGTTATAAAAGCCCGTGAGAGGAGAAAATTAATGTATCTGTCTTACAAAAAATACAAGATTTTGATCTCATCCAAACGCGAATTGAGGACTGCCCTGAAAAATATTTTAAGGAACGCATCCTTCATTTAAAAACTGAGGATGGGGCGAAATAGTACACGATATGGCTGTCTATAAATTGACTCGGAGGAAGGAGAAACAGATAGGCCACTATCAAAGATTTCAGAAACAATGTCATCCTCTATTTAGTTGTTACCTTTGTGGCACTATATGGACAGGTGATTAGTGCAGAAGTACCATTTGGTGATATGTGGTCTGGTCACCATACAAATCCTCGTGAAAATGGTGTAACAGACAAAAAACTGTGTCCTGCAGAGGGTGCTGAGAGGAAGGCCTTAAAACTCAGTAGACCCAGTTATTTCATATGAGAAAGCAACCCCCATTGAAAAGCTTCAATCCAAAAGGTTGAAAACGACGATAAATCCTGGAGGTTGTCCGCCCTAGGATGACAGCTAGTGAGTCAGCAAATTAAACTGCCCCGCCCTAAAACAAAATGTGAGGTGAAGTACACTTCCCGCAAAGAAGAAAATCTATTACACCAAGGAAGGAAAACCATGTCCTGTGAGGTAGAAGACGTGGCCCTTCACTTGCCCAATAGAACGCAAGAAGTCATTGGAATCTCAAGCAAAAAATAATAGAGAAGGAAACAAGGTGTATGTCTTATCGCAGAAGTGGGGGCAGCTTGATCAATTTGGAACTGAAAGTTTTATTTTTATATATATCTTGTTTTAATTATTGTATATTTTATCATAATTTTTGTATTATTTTTGTATTTTTCTATTTGTATTCTAAATATTTTTTGTATGTATTGTTTTACAAATTTTAAATTCGTCCAATTATATTTTGGATAACATCTTTTACTTCTCCTGTCCCCACCACACACATTAGCTTGTATTTTCTGTATCTTTTCGAACCTTCGTGGCTAATGAAGATAATTATTGTTGTTGTTGTTGTTGTTGTTGTTGTTATTATTATTATTATTATTATTATTATTATTATTATTATTATTATTATTATTATTCAGTAGTTTTATTTTTATAGCGTGCTTTCACTTCACTATCGAGCGCAGCTCTGTGTGCCTTGGGTATGTGCTGTGATTTGTTGTGATGCTCTGATGGTTATTGTATGGAAAGTGTTCTGCGTAGGATGTGTGCAGTGCCTAGTAGTGCAATTTTCTGTATGTTATATGTGTTTGTAAGTCCTGGTGTTTTTGATATGTATTTGTCTGAATATTTTTTTATCATGCCTAATGCACCTACTATGATAGGAATTGTTTCTGTTTTCAGATTCCACATTCTAGTTACCTCTATTTCCAGGTCTTTGTATTTTGAGAGTTTCTCCATTTCTTTTAGAGACACGTTGTCATCTGCCGGTATTGATACATCAATTAGAAAGCATTTTTTTTTCTTCATGATCTCTGACAAGTATATCTGGTCTGTTGGCCTTAATTTCTCTATCTGTGTGTATCGGCATATCCCAGAGTATGGTTACTTTCTCGTTTTCTGTGACCTTTTCTGGTGTGTGCCTATACCATCTTTTTTCTGTTGTTATTCCATAATGTTGGCATAGCTTCCAATGTATGTAGGTTCCAACTCTGTCATGTCTGTGAATATATTCCTTCTTAGCCAGGACTGGGCAGCTAGAGATAATATGATTTATTGTTTCTTGTCCATCTCCACATATTCTGCAGTTACTTGTAATATTTCTTTTCATTACATGTTTTTGGTAATTTCTGGTGGGGAGGCTTTGGTCTTGTGCTGCAATTAAAAATCCCTCTGTTTCTGCTTTGAGTCCTGAGCTTCTCAACCATTGCTGGGATTTTTCTTTGTCTATTTCTTTTGCGTTTAGTTTAGTCCAGTATTTACCATGAAGGGGCTTTTCTTGCCATCGTTTTATCATGGTTCGTTGCTGTTCTATTTTTAGTTTGGATTTCATTTGTTTTATAGCTTTTGTTGTTTCTTCATCTTCTTCTTCTTGTTCTTTATATTTATTAGGTGGTATGATTTCTTGTTTGTATTTGTCAGCTTCCTTAAATACTGAGAACAGTTTTTTGTTTTGCTCGTGTTTTGCCGCTATTTGTATCAGTTTTCCTTCCTTCTGAAGTAGATATTTTATTATTATTATTATTGTTATTATTATTATTATTATCATTATTATTATTATATAAGGGTAGCGAGCTGGCAGAATTGTTAGCGTGTCGGGCAAATTGCTGAATGACATTTCTGAGTTCAAATACCAACTAGGTCGACTTTACCTTTCATCATTTAGCGGAGTCGATGAAATAAGTACCAACTGAGCACTGGGGCCAATGTAATCGTTTAACCCTCCCCAAAAATTTCAGGCCATGTGCCAGTAGAAAAATAAATATTATCATTAAAGTTATTACTTTGTTGTATTGGTGTTATGGCCGGTTTAAGTATGTTACCTACTGAATCCCAGCCTGTAGTCTTAGACAAGGAGCATTTTGTGGTTTCTCTATAAAATGTTTTCCTGTTCTTTATGTTTGCTCTTGCTTTATACTGAGAACTTACCCGAATTTGCTCCCTGAACCAAATAAACGTGTTTTATGTGCCCGATCCCAGATTAAGATCAAGTTTTTCAAGACTTGCTCTCAAATTCTTAGTCACTCTTCCTAGTGCTTCAATGATAATTGTTACGATCATAAACTTATTAATCTGTTTGTTCTAGCTTTATTTCATACTTTAAGTTAGTATACTGGTTAACTCTAACGTCAACAGAACATACCACATCGATTACAATATATAGTTTCTTCTTAACAACGACTTCAACATCCGGATTGTTGCATTCTATTCTTAATCTTTTACGGGAGTTTTATGGGAAAGTCTATTAACAATCTCACTTTATCATTTTCAAGGGCTTTCATTTTTATTCGTACAAAATGGTTTTAGTTCTTTTCTTTGTATGCAAAACCATATTCCCTGCAATAATTCCACTGAATTATTGCAGCAATTTTTTCATGCCTACATTTTTTGCATTTTTATTGTCAACATTTCGATACGATACAAGCTATTGTATCATCCGAATCACCGCATATGCAACATTGAAACAAATGGCCCGGCGAATCAATCATCCTTTTTATTTAATCCACGCCCAGAGACTATTCCTGTGCTGCTAAATCCTTCCTCCAGGCCTTTTTTTAAATTTTGTTAAAACTCCATTTTTTAAAACCAGAGCCAACTTTCCTTACCACC
>NC_042999.1:116506279-116513779 GCF_006345805.1 Octopus sinensis
CTCTCTTTCTCCCTCTCTTTTTTCTCTCTCTCTTCTCTTCCTCTCTTTCTTCCTCCCTCTCTTTCTCTCTCCCTCTCTCTCTCTCACACACACATATATATATATATATGCATGCACACACGCACACACACATGTAATACTCTTTTACTTGTTTCAGTCATTTGACTGCGGCCATGCTGGAGCACCGCCTTTAATCAAGCAACTCGACCCCGGGACTTATTCTTTGTAAGCCCAGTACTTATTCTATCGGTCTCTTTTGCCGAACCGCTAAGTAACGGGGACATAAACACACCAGCATCGGTTGTCAAGCAATGCTAGGGGACAAACACAGACACACAACACACACACGCATATATATATATATATATCTATATATATATATATATTATATATATATATATACATATATACGACGGGCTTCTTTCAGTTTCCGTCTACCAAATCCACTCACAAGGCTTTGGTCGGCCCGAGGCTATAGTAGAAGACACTTGCCCAAGTGGGAGTGAACCCGGAACCATGTGGTTGGTAGACAAGCTACTTACTACACAGCCACTCCTGCGCCTATGTAGATAAATACACACGTACTGTAGATAAATACACACATACATGCAAACACACTATGCACACGTACACACACACACACACACACACACATACTTACATTTCACCTCTGCAACAATGACATTTTCATTATAATTCTTCATCATTGCTGACTCCCCCACCCCAGGCATTTGCACCCAATCAATCTCTTACAGCAGGGCATCGCTTGATTCGAATGTTTTCAAGCGCTCATCCCACGTTCTCTACACTTCAGCTTTGGTGAGCCAAATATTTTCCATACGAGTCACATGTATCATCAAATATACAGGGATTGGACAAAATTATGGAAACACCTTAAAATTTCAAACAAATTAATTTTAATATGGGGGAGGACCGCCTTTGGCAGTAAATACAGCTTGAATTCTTCGAGGTATGGACTCGTACAAAGTTTGAATTGATTCCAAAGGAATTTTTGTCCATTCTTCAGCTAAAATAGTCTCCAGTTCTTATAGTGATGATGGTGGAGGATATCGACTCCTTACTTGTTTTTCTAAAATGTACCATAAATGTTCAAAAATATTGGGACTGTGGTGGCCAGTTAAGATGTTCAACTTCACTAGAATGTTCCTCGTGCTATCCAGTAACAAGTTTAGCTGTTTGAATTGATGCATTATCATCCTGAAAGATTGCGTTTCCCTCCGGAAACAGTTCCGCGACCATAGGATGAATTTGATCAGATAAAATGCTTAAATAGTCTTGACTATTAATTCTGCCATGAATGGAAACCAATAGGCCAACGGATTTCTGAAATGTACCCCCCCCCGCCCCGCCAGATCACCAGAGATCCTCCTCCATGTTTAACAGTTGGAAGAACGCAGTCTGGGTCCCATGCTTCTTTTGGATGTCTTCACACGTATACTCGGCCGGTAGTCGGAAATAAGGTAAAGGATGACTCGTCCGAGAAAATAACATTCTTCCACGGCTCTAGAGACCAATTTTGTAAGTTTTTACTCCACTTTAAACGCTTTGCAACGTTTGTTTTTGAAAGTAGTGATTTCTGATTGCAGCACTCCCGTGAAATCCGGATTTGTGCAGCTCCCGGCGAACAGCTTTTGTGGACTGGGTTCTCGTGGTGGTCATTCAGTTCTGCAGTAATTTTGGGAGCTGTACTTTTGTGATCCTTTCTAACAATTCACGTAATAGTCCGACGGTCCCTATCTGAAAGTTTTGGTTTACTTCCGAGTTTTGTTTCGACGAGGAGATTTTTCCCTCTTTCTCAAAGGCTGTCATTACTTTCGTGACAGTACTTTTTGATACACTAAACATTTCGGCTGTTTTCGTTACACTCGCGCCTGCCATACGAACACCAACAATTTGACCTCCTTGAAAGTCCGATAGATCTGTCATTTTAATGAATTTTAATTACCTTTTTCTGATTATATCTGAAAAGAAACAGCAATTTTAGCTAAACATATTAAGCAACACTAATAATAAATCAAAAAACATAAAAATAAACAAGCTTTTGACGGTTTTATAGATATTTCAAAATTTGATGGTATGATGCTAGGTGTTTCCATTATTTTGTCCAACCCCTGTATGTTCAATTCTGGCAGAACTGATCTAGTACTAGGCATGGTCTCCTGGTTGGAGATGATCATGGATGCACATATCACGGCACTTATTAGAGGATTTTAGCCTAGATAGGTTTCACCAGCCATTTATTCATACTTGAGCGTGGATATACATTCTACATATCACAGTATCTGCCATGATCTCAAGTGCAGCCCTCACAAAGATTGCAAATAACGTTGGAATGAGTGTAGACTTCGGTAGTGGCAGATCGTAGATAAAATTAGTGTGGGGGTGCTACTTCAGAAAATTTTTTAGCCCTTGTTTTAATATTGTGTAAAAGGAAACAAACACATAAAGAAAATTTATACATAAACAGGCGCAGGAGTGGCTGTGTGGTAAGTAGCTTGCTAACCAACCACAGGGTTCTGGGTTCAGTCCCACTGCGTGACATCTTGGGCAATTGTCTTCTGCTATAGCCACGGGCCGACCAATGCCTTGTGAGTGGATTTGGTAGACGGAAACTGAAAGAAGCCTATCGTATATATGTATGTGTGTGTTTGTGTGTCTGTGTTTGTCCCCCTAGCATTGCTTGACAACCGATGCTGGTGTGTTTACGTCCCCGTCACTTAGCGGTTCGGTAAAAGAGACCGATAGAATAAGTACTGGGCTTACAAAGAATAAGTCCCGGGGTCGATTTGCTCGACTAAAGGCGGTGCTCCAGCATGGCAGCAGTCAAATGACTGAAACAAGTAAAAGTGTAAAAGTGTAAACTTGATCGGTTCGCGTTTTAGCCACTGTCGGGGAGTGTGTTTAATTTACTCACTGAACACCACTGCGAATTACCCCTTATTTTTAAAAAATCCCCCCCTAAATCACAAAATAAGCGGGGAAATGAGCCCTATTTTTCAAATCCTGGCAGCAACACATAGCTGGAAGCAGGATTATTTAATTCTACACTTTATCACATTCAAGCATATAAACACATTTTTAAGCACAACACACGCAGAGTCAAAAAGAAACACCAGCACATCGGGGTCAGTACTGCGTGAATGACTGTGCTTTCTCTGTCTCTCTCTCTCTCTCTCCTTAGCGTGAAGCTTCCTATCTCGGACATGTGAGAATGTGCACGACAGTCAAATACCGCATCGCTGGAACCGTGAAGCGCACACTTCTATACGAGGAATTTTGTATTTTTTCATAAACTAGGAGATGGCTACGGACATTAAGTTTAAGGATTATATAATGAAGAAAGAATTAAAGAAAAAAAGGACTCATTATATTGAATGTCATCGATAATATCGAGTTGAAATAGGGGGTGCTGCATTTCCGCAGCGCCTATACACGAGCCGCCACTGAAACTCGGCATTATTCTATGAAAAAACGGTAAGTCGAACTGTTGCTCCTAAGAGAGATAATGACAGGCAGATCATCGTGGAATTGTCGTCCCTCTCTCCTTGGTGGCAAACAACTGTGCTATCGACTTCTCCATTTCTTCAGAGTAAATTCTGGAGAAAATAATTGCTCTGACAACTGTAAAAAGTGTTACCACGGATTTGCTCTTGAAAGCCGGAATGACTTTCCTTGTTTGGATGCACCAAATTCGCGATTTTATATCTTTTGACAAATTCTGGAAAAGACTATCATCATTATCGTCGTTTTCCCACATAAGCACATACACATATACCTACATATACATACATACACATTCCTAAACATACATATATACGTACTATACACACATGTTTGTATAGATACATGCATCTCTCTCTCTCTCTCCCTCTCTCTCCCTCTGTCGTTCTCTCTTCCTCTATACATACACACACGCATACATAAATACACATATATATATACATCCATATTACATACTGCCGGAAGTTACTGTCACTGATACGACTGATGAGATCTATCTATCTATCTATCTATCTATCTATCTATCTATCTATCTATCTATCTATCTATCTATCTATCTATCTATCCATCTCTCTATCTGTGTCTGTCTGTCTAACTCTCAGTTTGTCTGACTGTCTGTCTGTCTGTCAACATACATGTGTCTGTTTGCATATGTGTATGTTATATGTGTGAGCGCGAGTGTGCGTGTATGTGTGTGTGTGGGGGGGGGACGCGCGTACCTGTTTCTGCATGTTGATATAAACATACACATTTACATATGTATATTCACACAATCTTTCTCCTGCTCGAATCTCTCAGACTTTCGTATGTATTTCTGTCTCTCTCTCACCCACCCCTAACCATCCCTTTATCTCTCTCACCACACACACTCACACACACACGCACACAAACAACACAAACACACACACACACACACATACACACACACACACACACAACCCTTTCTCTTTCTCTGACACACATAGACATGTACAACCACTACATTCATGTGTGTACGTGATAAGGGATGTATCTCCATATGTATTTATCTATATGTCTACCTACCTATCTAATTATATATGTATTTATGTCTGCTCTTTATTCTTAACACTTTTTTAATGTCTGTAGTCGGTCTGAACAAAAGTATAAGTCTATTTTACTGGATGTCAGACAGCAGTAATTGTCAAATGTTAAAGCTTTGTAAAAATTTCTGTAGATTTCCACTGTCCCGTTGATGGACTGTCTTCGCCGAATTTGGGTTAACCATCTCTGCCGATTCCGTGAGAAAATCAGTTCCTCAAGGTTAATATATGCATATTTAGCAGGGCGACTAAGTGCAGCTATGATCTATCCAAAGATATTGTAACTGTTATTCTAATGCTGAACTATAGTCGAAATACGTTACTTACTGCCGCTTCCATTTCGTACATGGAAAAAATTTCTCGCGTTTTTCTTTTTCGTCTATATTTTTCAATATCATAAAAACTGCATCAACTGTATAAATGAATGAGCTTCATAATGGTTCACCACCAGTGCATCCCGACGTAGGTGATCCTACACTGAAGTATGCAGGGAAGATCCATTAGGGATTCCAGCCCTATCCATTGTAGTGTAATGGTATTCAGCTAGATCGCCTGGTGGATCTAGCTGAACTGGATGCTGCTTAACGACGTATCCAGTATCTTGCCAGTGAGATACCAATAACAAAAAGGATTGGAGAACTTTCTCACTGTAAAGATCTGCAAATTGAAATCACAAAAATGTGGAAGCTTAGTACTACAATAACACCAGTAGTAATTGGGGATGATAAAAAAAGGGAGCTGAGAAGTACATTAAGCAACTCCCTGGTAACTCCAGTTTCCGTGAACTACAAAAAATAACCTTGATGTGTACAGCCCATATGCTACGGAAGGCACTCTCCATCTAAAATGAAATAAATGAGGTGATAATTTTCGCATGCATAGCAAAACGAAAGTACCCTTGCTGCTCTTGGCCTCCGGAGGATGCCCGGTACTAAGGCAGCTGAAATAAAGTTATAATGAAAGGAAACCATAAATAATAATGATGATGATGATAATAATAATAATAGTAATAACAACAACAACAATTTTGGCACAAGGCCAACATGTTTGCTATTGCAATGTGAGGGAGTAACATGCTTCCGCCTATTCTGCAGCTTTTATTGATTTATATTACATCAACGCAGCACTAGCATACGAAGTTAAGAGTAGTTATTATTTTGACAACGTTTTACCCTATGAGTGCGTGCTGAACAATGAAGTAATTACTGAATATAACATGTATTTCATATTTATATTACAAAACCGAAATGATCAATATTTGGAATGTCATTAAACTGAAATATGGGGATAGAAATTTTGAATTAATTTCGAAATTTCTTGTAAATACTTGAAATTCTATATTATTATTATTATTATTATTATTATTATTATTATTATTATTATTATTATTATTATTATTATTATTATTATTTATTGTCTTTGCACAGCTTCTAACGCTGGAGATGTACTGGAGTGTCAGCTGTTCACTACCAGTGAACGAAGGTAACACCTCTTATTTTTCGAGCACCTTCCGGAGTATTCGAGCGGTTCCAAGCAGTGCTGTTTACAGCAAGTGCTCCACCCTTATTGCAGCCCCTATTTGTTCCACGTACCTCTCGAGATTTTTACTCACTGTTCCCAGGGATCCGACAATTATTGGTACTATTGCTACCTTTTTCATTATTATTATTATTATTATTATTATTATTATTATTATTATCATCATCATCATCATCATCATCATCATCATCATCATCATCATCATCATTTGTATTGACAGAGCAGTGGATGGTAGACGTTTTAGAGTATCAGACAAAAGCAGATTGTGGCATGGACGTAAACTGCTTTTCGTTCTGAGTTCAAATTTCGCCGAGGTCATCTTTTTCTTTCCTCCTTTCTAGGTCGATAAAATACAATACTAGTAATGTGCCAGTCAATTGTATCTGCTAGTCTCCTCCGTTAAAATTATTGCCCTTGGTGGTGAGCTTGCAGGATCGTTAGCGCGTCCGACAAAATGCTTAGCGGCATTTCTTCCAGCTCTTTACATTCTGAGTTCAAATTCTGCCGAAGTCGACTTTGCTTTTCATCTTTTCGGGTCTACCAGTTGAACACTGTGGTCGAAGTAATCGACTTAATTACTCCTCGGAAATTACTGGCCTTTAATGTTTCTTGGTGTTATAAATATGTTAAACAGTTTTCAATTGACTTTGTAGCTTTCTTCAATTCTTCTTTAAACTTCTGCTTCACTTTTACCGTTTTCTGTTTGCATATTCTCCGAGTATCTTTGGTGTCTGTTTAATTTTTGTGGTTGTTGTTCCTTCTTGATTGCTATTTTTGCGAGTAAAACCCTCACCAACGAAACAAGTTGTTTTTTAGGAGTAGAAAAATATTCAAAAATATGCAAAAATAAGTTCACATGCCACTAGGAAACTACTATACTGATTTTTCCAGTACTTCTTTTGTTGCTTTTTAAACTAAATTAGCTTGTGTTTACTGGTTAGAGTCAGTGATAAAATGTTTTATCACCGGACGTTTCGTTACCTGCAAACATAAGTTATTTTAGCGTTTAAATTTAACTTTTACCTCTACTGTTATTTCTTTCAGCCAAAAGTTGTGGACATTCTAGGATACCGCTATTGGTGTGACTATTAGTTTATTTGATCTTCACAACTCTGTCTGTCTGTATCTCTCTCTCTCTCTCTCTCTCTCTATATATATATATATATATATATATATATATATGATTCTAGTGAATGAAGGAACTGGACAACGTCAACCTCGTTTACATTTCTTGCCCTGATGTGAGTTCAGAAAAATTTGTCTATGTTTCTTTTTAATACAATCACCTTTACGGCATGAAGAACTCTGGGCTTCTATTTTCCTTTTTTTTTTTCTTGCAAACTATTGAAAGCTGTGGGTCGTTGAAATCCCAACCTGC
>NC_042999.1:116518779-116521279 GCF_006345805.1 Octopus sinensis
ACATCAGCACTGGTTGTGAAATGGTGGTGGTGGTTGTGGTGGGGTACAAACACAGACACAAAGACACAGATACACACACAGACACACACTTACACACACACAAATCTTTCAATTTCTATCAACCAAATCCACTCACAAGGCTTTGGTCGGCCCGAGGCTATAGTAGAAGACACTTGCCCAAGGTGCCACACAGTGGGACTGAACCCAGACCCATGTGGTTGGGAAGCAAACTCCTAGCCATACAGCCACACCCACACACGAATTTTAGAGATTCTTTCAGATTTTCTAAAAAAAATAATAATAAATAAATGATAAATAAATTTTTTCACCTTTTCACATCTTGCTTTTAACTCCTTTTAACTTCTCTTAATTTATTCAATTACAGTATTTCACCCTCCTCCTTTACCTTACTAATCCATTCCTATTTATAGTGTTATCCTGTTCTCTTACTATTACTATTTATAATATATATATAGAAGGTAAGGTTAGAACCCGTGTATAGGTCGCTACATGTATCAGTATGTGTGGGTAGTTGCTTTCGATCTACAGTTGCACATCCGGCTTTGTATTAGCGTGTATCTGCATGTAACAATATAATTCCATTTGTGACAGTGTATGTATGTATGTATGTATGTATGTATGTATGTATGTATGGATATCTATCTATCTATCTATCTATCTATATATCATCTATCTATCTGTCTAGCTATCTGTCAATCTATCTATCTATCTATCTATCTATCTATCTATCTATCTATCTATCTATCTATATATATATATATATATATATATATATATATATATATATATATTATATGGTGTGTGTGTATATATGTAATTAAATTAATTTTATGTGGGATTGTATTTTTGTATATTTGAGTATATATATCAGCGCTTGTGTGTATAGAAATATCTGTAGCTATATGTACGTTTTTGTGAACTGGTAATCTGCGGTGAGAGTTTCTCACTGTATGTAAGAAGGTTTCTTTCTGTGTAAATGTGTGTTTTGTGTATGTGTATGCATGTCAACATCTTTTTGTGCGTGTATGTACGTGAATATCTGTTTACTGGGAACACTGTGAGTTTCAACGTACCCGCGTTTGTATCTGTATATGCGCGCATGTATATTTGTCTGTGCATGTGTATATATATACAACTATCTGTCTGTTCTGTGTGCGTCTCTGTGAATGTGCGTGACTTTACATACGTTGTGTGTGTGTGAGAGAGAGGAGAGAGAGAGAGAGAGAGAGAGAGAGAGAGAGAGAGAGAGAGAGAGATCAGCCCTCAGACCGGCGCAACTAGTTGTGAGAAGCGTGTGAACTGGCCTAGTGACACACTTTCAGATTTTTACTACTGCTGTCGAGGAAGTGGGGGTGCTGACTGACTGAGTGAGGGATCGAGCTAGTGAGTGAGTGAGCGAGCGAGTTAGTGAGTGAACGAGTGAGTGAGTGTGTGAGTGAGTGAGAGAGACATAAATGGCCGTACGCTTCTGTATATGTTTGTGTTTGTATATATGTAAATATGTACGTGAGCGTGTGAGTAAAACAATGAGTGACTAAATGTATAGCGTGTGGTGTGATCGTATATTACTGAGTGAGTATATGTGTCACAAATTGGTAAGTGTTATGTATGTATATGTGTGTTTGTGTGTGTGTGAAAGACTGAATATGAAGGTGTATGTGCAAGTAAACGTGAGTGCGTATCAGCAAATACGTCTGTATGTGTGTGACTATATGTAAATGTGTAAATACGCACACACGTATGTGAACGTGGATGTGTGCTTTTTGTGTGAATGACCGTGAATGAGTGTTAAAGTATATATACATGAGTGTGTGTGTGTGTCTTTTTGTATGTATGAATCTATGTAAGTATATATGTATGGATGTGTGTGTGTGTGTATGTGTGTGTGTGTGAATAAACGTGAATAAGTAAAGAGAGAGTATATTAGTAAAGTTTGAGTAAGTTTGTGTGTAGGTGAATAAGTGAGTAAATGAAGATGAGTGAGTGAAGGATGAAAATTATGAGTGATCCATTCGAATATATTCTGTGAGTGAATGAGTCTGTGTGTGAATGGGAATAAGTTACTAAGTGTCACAGTGGACGTGAGTGAAGGAAAAGACAATAAAGAGAAAACGAGTGAAAGCGAGCGAGAGGTGAGGATAATGAGTCAGCATATAAGTGAGGGGGCGGATATTAGAGTGAAGACATCCAGAGAGAGAGAGAGAGGGGAAGAAGAAGAAGAAGAAGAAGAAGAAGAAGAAGAAGAAGAAGAAGAAGAAGAAGAAGAAGAAGAAGAAGAAGAAGAAGAAGAAGAAGAAGAAGAAGAAGTGAAAGAGCAAAGGATGAACGAGCGGGCAAATAATACTGTGGTGCAGTAAGAACATAATTCTAGCTACTATAGGCTCGGAGTTTGAAGATTTGGGTAGGTGGGGCTCGTTGATTACATCGATCCCAGTGCTTTCATCGACCCTCGAATGGTATGAAGGGCAAAGTCGACCTC
>NC_042999.1:116526279-116528779 GCF_006345805.1 Octopus sinensis
CAGATTCTTTAATTTACGAGATTAAATAGGTTGATCGTAATCGAAATTCAGAGTAGTATCGATACACCAAAATTGAAAGCAATCTGAGCAAAATTAAAGGGGCTCATTTTGCAAATGAAAAAGACTAGATCCGTTGTTATTTTCCTGATTCTTAGTAATAATAGCGGCGGAAGCAATGGCGGTTACAGCCGAAACTTTGTCCCAGTGTGTAAGAACGACATTCATGTTGTGACAGAACTCTAACAACCGTAACTAAAGGTGAAAATTTCCTCTGACCTGTTTGTAAGAAGCAGCCGACAGCAAAAGAAACTAATCGACAGTATGAAAATAATGTCTTGAAAGGGCATTTATTTCCTGTTTGAGTATGTGTTGCTGCCTTTACTGGTACGGGTTTTGTGGCGATGAATGGTGTATCAGCTGTGTTCGTGAGATAATTATAGTTATGTTGGTGATGGTGGTAGTAATGAGAGGATGGTGACGGCGTTCTTAGTTATGGTCGTAGTGGTAGTGGTAGTGGTGGTGGCGATTGAGTAACTGATGCTGCTGGAAAATGATGAGATAATGATATTTTCATTGTTACTCTTATTGCTGTTGTGCTGTCTGCTGTTGGTGATGATATTTGTGATGTATCGGCTTTAGCTGCTAATGCTGATGTTGAACTCATAGAAGTGGTGTGATAATGGCGATACTAAAGACGGTATATAAAACAATGGTAATAGAACTAGAATTGATAGCGGTGACTGTGATGGCGCTATGTTGAAAGTGATGGCGATGACTGTTACAAAGTGTGTGTGTGTGTGTATGTGTGTGTGTGTGTGTGTGTGTGTGTGTGTGTGGTGTGTGTGGTGTGTGTGTGTATGTGGGTGTGTGTGTGTTAGTTTTGTTCCAGTTATTGTCGGCGTCAGTTTGAGATGGATTCGTAATGTAGATCAGTGGTTCTTTTGGGGTTCCATATAACATTTCATTGTTAAAATTTATACTCTTTTACTTGCTTCAGTCATGTGACTGTGGCCATGCTGGAGCACCGCCTTTAGTCGAGCAAATCGACCCCAGGACTTAATCTTTGTAAGCCTAGTACTTATTCTATCGGGCTCTTTTGCCGAACCGCTAAGTTACGGGGACGTAAACACACCGGCATCGGTTGTCAAGCGATGTTGGGGGGACAAACGCAGACACACAAACATACACACACACATACATACATACATACATACATACATACATACATACATACATACATAACATACTACATATATATATATATATAATATATTATATATATATATAATATATATATATATATATATATATATATATATACGACGGGCTTCTTTCAGTTTCTGTCTAAGAAATCCACTCACAAGGCTTTGGTCGGCCCAAAGCTATAGTTGATGACTCTTGCCCAAGGTTCCACGCAGTGGGACTGAACCCAGAACAATGTGGTTGGTAAGCAAGCTACTTACTACACAACCACTCCTACACCTATAAATTGGTTCTACTTCAACAATACTCAAAATATTTTAACAATTTTTTAAATACAGTTCCAAAGAATATTTAGTTATAAAAGTGTAACCGGATTTTTAAATCAGCGAATGGCTATGTGGATCCACCAGAAAAAAATAGGAATCAAAAAGGGCTCATCGACAATAAAACGGTTTAGAATCACTGATATAAATGGTAAGGTGATGGTGGTAGTAGCAAGGGTTAGTTGCTGAATGGTGCAGTTCCCTCTGGCTTACATTATCCAATGTGTTCTGGTAGGATCCAATTTGATATAGATTTGGCAGCTATTTCTGATAAATATTTTGAGTAATTTTTGTTGTTATTGCTCAGCCTCAGCCTCAGAATAACCTTAATTAAACAGACTTATAATGAAAGACATGAGATTCCCGTAATTTTTTTGAGAGGTCACTTAAATTATAAATAATAAATCGACCCCAGTGTTTATTCTTAAGTTTGATATTTATTCTAAATTACGACGACGTAGGCAAACCAATATCGGTTGTTAGATGGTGATGGGGAAACACAAACACTCACACATATACCAGACGGGCTTCCTTACAGTTTCCATGTATCAAAGGTATTCACAAAGCATTGATTGATCCGGAGCTGTAACGGAAAAGACTCACATAAAGCGTCACGCAGTGGGACTATCATCATCCATGATCATTTAATTTTCGAAGTCTATGAGATAAGTAGAAGGATGGAAGGATATTATCAATAAACTGAAGACTTTATTCGAAAATGTGCAGTAGAGTGAAACCCGCTTAAGTCATTCAAGGGCAGTAGATGGTGTTCAACCGGGCAACACATTAAGTATGTTGTTTAGCCGTCGGTCAATCCTAATCGTGCTGGCTTAAGAAACAAAACTATTCCAGCATCGATTTTCAGACAACTGTCTATGATAATCCTTTCTACTATAGGCACAAGGCCTGAATTTCGGGGAAAGGGAACGAGTTGATTACATCGACCCTAGTGTGTAACTGGTACTGGATCTAGT
>NC_042999.1:116536279-116546279 GCF_006345805.1 Octopus sinensis
ACATTATTACTAGCTTTTCCGTAAATTTACATCTTTGTGGTTTGTTATGAATAAGAAAGTTTCTATCGGCCAATCACACCTGTTTTACAACAAGTGTGATTAGCAAATGAGTGTATAGGAGTGACGTGGGTTTTTGAGGCCAACACCGAAAAAGAAAAATTGAAAACCTTGAAATTTTTAAACTTAACTGTTTTATGCCACCTCATTTTCACGATAATTCAGCGTCCCTTCGCGGTTCCCTTAAAATCGCTTCGCGGTCTCCTAGGGGACCGCTAACCACAGTTTGAGAACTACTGGCCTACACCTATCATATTGCCACTACCGGCTATTAAGAAGAAGCACATCACGAAGGAAGGCAGTGTCCATGACCAGTTACAGGCTGCCTGGTAGGATGGAAGGAAGAAGGTATCCTTAACTCGCAAACTTGACTCGAATGCTTGCGTTAGATGGATTCTGCTTAAGACACGTAAGGTGCGAGATGTTGATGTTAAGCCTGGTGATGAGTTAAATCAACCAACCTGTGCAATTTCAGGATATGAGCTCAGAACGCAAATAGCTGGGATATATAACTGCAAAGCAACCAGTCCAACGTGACTGCAATTCCGCCATTCCACTGTCTTAAACTAACCTTTTCTTTTATCGACAAGGAGGAAAGACAAAAACTTTACATTGGCAAGATTTTAATTCAGAGCGGAGACAGTCAAAACAAACAACGCGAAGTGAACTGTCTGACACTCTTATCAAGAAACATAGAAAAGTATTAATATCACAAAACGTACGAAGGGGTGCAGAAAAGTTCCTGACTTTACTCAAAAGAAAATGCAGGGGGATCAATTAATTTTATTCAACATATTCCCCTCCCAAATCCACACACTTATTGCAGTGGTTGTTCAGTTTTTCTAAGACCAGTAAAAGACCTCGGAAGTTTGGGCCTCCAACCAGGCCTTCCGCGACAACCTTAAAGCCAGGAACTTTTTATCACCCCCTCGTAAGACGATAAGAAATTTTACAATAGTATTCTTCTAATTCCCTGATAGAGGGGCCGATCATAACGGATCAAAACTGCATTTGATAGATGGCAGAAATAATAAATTCTGACTAACGAAAGTTCTAGAAAGACCAAAAGTATACGCGTTGTTGTTTGTTCCAATTCATATATCATAAATATAAAAAATAATTATTCCTAGTATAAGTACAAGGACTGAAATCTTGTGGGGAGGCGGCTAGTCCATTACACCGACCCCAGTGCGTAACTAATACTTATTTTATCGACCCCAAAAGTATGAAAAGTATAGACGGCTTCGGCAGAATTTGAACTCAGGCGGACAAAATGCTACTAAGAATTTTTATCTGGCATGCTAACGATTCTGTCTTCTCAGCATCTTTAAATATAGGAAAAGTACAGACACTTTATTCTTTGTTCCAGCCTCATCGATTTTTTTTTCAAGTTTCAGTTGAAAAGGAATTTGAGGCTACAGATTCCTTTTAAAATCCTCTTCTGATTTCCCTACCACCTCCTTATCCACTCTTTTATTTTTTAATCGCACATTTTTCAATTCACCTAATTAACTTCTATCACAAGAAATGTTTGATAGCGACAGAAGCAGTCTTAATACCAAAAGTAATCTTGGTCTCCAAATTAATGTGAAGGTTACCTTGAGAGAAACTCTAATAAGGACTCGTGGTGGATAAAAGCACTCGAAATTATATCACTGGCAGACGAGAATCGTCTGATACGGTGGTATTCACTATTAATTATTCCTTTAATAAGCCTCTGGCTATCGGTAACACCAGTGCCTGAATAGACACTGAGATTCTATATATCGTTGACTGAGGATTCGACTGATGTTGCGGTACTGGACATCTGTCACTGAGGAACCTACAGTAGAGTGAAATCACGTGATCTAGCAGTTCCAGCAGTCGTAGCAGATGCTTTTTGTCTGTCAACGATATAATTTCGAGAGCTTTTATGTACCATGAGTCCTTCAGAAAGTTTCTCTCAAGGTAAATAACTCAGTATTTTGTGTTCTGACTTCTATCACAGTTTTCTTTTTGCTCGAGGATCCCCACCCCACAATCCTATCACTACTATCTGTGCCATATCTCATGCTGAGTTTTCGATTCCCACCCCCATGTCCTAGAAGATAACGCCGTCATTTGTCAGATACCGGATTTAACTATACTTCATAAACATGTAAGCAACGAATATCTTACATTGTTTATATTTAATATAACTGTTCCGGAACAATAAATGTTGTACATTATCAATTACCAACATAATAATAAATATATCTAAGCATATTCCGCTATGAGAAGCATTTAGTGTTGATATACTGGTTTTGACAGAAAATGGCCCAAACAAAATTCAAAATCATGAACATGATGACGTACTTGTTCTCTTTCTCTCTTTAGCTTAACACGAGACTCCATTGTTGCAACACTAAATATGTTTCAATTAATTATATTAATTGGTGGTAACGTTACAAGCTAGTAGGCTACCAGAGGTTTTGTGGAAGGTCATAGATTCCATCACCGAATCTGCCGAGAAGGTTTTGATAAAGAGGGTACACCAGCGGCTTGTTGCTGCTGTTGGGATGCAAGTTGGAGTTTGATCAAACCCGGTTGGGTCATCTGGTTGAAGGGGCCCTGATTCCGAAAGACTACTTCCCACCAGACTCCAATAACATTACAGATGATGCATTCCAGAGCCACCGTAATATGTGACTTCAAACTATATGATGTCATTCGTTTTCTAAAATTTCCGTCAAAATTCTTTTGTGAATACATTAATCTCGTGCACATAAGTAAGTGTCACCAAAGAATCAAACATGATGTTTATTGACAATCTCAAACTTACCTTTGTAAATAGGATAGAACTAAATACTTTAATAGTCTAAGAGAAACTTTTACAGAGAAAAAAAAATTGTTCCACAAGCAATTTAGCCGGATGTTGCTGTTGTTGTTTTGCTCTAGGTCAAGCTTGATTATGTAGATTTTTTTAATGAAAGCCTTATTACCGTGATCATCCTGTCATTTATTTCTTCTTATGCTGATTTATTATCTAATGTACCCTCCATTATTTTAATGACTATGTAGAGTGACTTTAAGAAGATTTGGCTGCTAATTCTAGCGGTGGAGTGAGTAACCACATAGAAGCTTCCACGTTGGCTCGCAGTTTATCAGGTAAATCAGAGGATATAGCAATAAAAGATCAGTAGGCTGGTTGAAGCACAAACTCTTATCAAAGTGGGTTAATTTTATTAGAGTAAGAATTGACAAAACCTGGTGAGATAAGTTAGTGTCGACTCCGTGGTAGAGTAGATAAAAGCGTCATTCATATAGTGTGTGTGTGTGTGTGTGTGATAGTATATCAACAAAAATTTTTAAATTGTATAGCACCTGGCTATGTGTGTGTGTGTGTGTGTGTGTGTGTGTGTGTGTGTGTGTGTGTTGTGTGTGTGTGTGTGTGTGTGTGTGTGTGCGTGCGTGCGTGATAGTGAGTGTGTGTGTGTGAGAATAAGTAAATGTTTTCTTTCCCCTCTTTTTTAAAAGTAAATACAAACCGGAAGCTATATTTGAAAACGAGGTTTAAAGGAAATCCTATAAGGAAATTTTCGGTAAAAACTGACCATGTAAAAGAGACATGGAAACTGATTACGATAATGATAAAAATTAGAGGCAAACTGTGTAAAACCATACACATTTTATTCATATTTGAAGTGAGTTCAAGTAAAATAAAAATGGGTAACTGGAAAAACAAATCAAAAGGAAACAAAGAAAAATACGAAAACCGAGATTTGCTTTGGTAAAGAAATAAAAATACTATGGTATAATTGTTCAAGTTATCCTGACTGTTGTTGAAACTTTGAGAACAACTATAAAATAGCAGCTTAAAAAAAAGAAACGACGTAAATTTGAATTGACAGGTGTGGTTGTTGACGTGTATTCCAGGTCAACTTTGATCGTGCTGACGTATGACACGCAGGTAAAAGTAGCAACTGAAGGACTACATGCAATGCCGAATCGCATGGGAGTTGGGGAGCGTGCTGTGAGGACATACTGTACTTGTCAGCTGTCCTGTTTCTGTGTGCTTGTACATTCTTGTAGGAGTTGGAGCGGATTTGGACAAAATGAGTGGTGTCCTAGCCGAAGAAATGAGAACAACTCCTACTAAAATTAGCTGTCAGTTCTCTTTCAAATATTACCTATCATCTTGAAATGATTTAATTGTTACTCATGTTAGTGTCGTGAACATCTGACAAATCCTTCACTCTTGAAGAGAATTATTATCAAGATACGAATCCGGTTAACATGCAATTTATCGTTGTAAAAAAGTGAAAGTAAATTGCGACAGAAACTGGCAGTGACGACAGTGGCATGCTAGAATTTCATAAAACACGTTAATATCCGATGGGTGGGTTTCCTAAGTGGCTCACAGTAACTTCTATACTCACGATGCTGTCAAGCATTCATTCAATTTTGTTGATCCAAACGATGACAGCGTCCATGCATAAACTATGGAAGGACAATGGATGCTCGCCAAGAAGTACTTAGGCGACAATGTGGGACAAGTGATGATTTATTTATATCGCGCAGGAGTGGCTGTGTGGTAAGTAACTTGCTTACTAACCACATGATTCCGGGATCATTCCCACTGCGTGGCACCTTGGGCAGGTGTCTTCTACTTGCAAGTGTCTTCTACTCGGGCCGACCAAAGCCTGAAAGAAGCCCGTCGAATATATGTATATTTATATGTATGTGTGTGTATATATGTTTGTGTGTCTGTGTTTGTCCCCCAACATCGCCTGACAACCGATAGTGGTGTGTTTTCGTTTCCGTAACTTAGCGGTTCGGCAAAAGAAACCGATAGGATAAGTACTAGTCTTCCAAAGAATAAAAGCGGTGCTCCAGCATGACCGCAGTCAAATGGCTGAAACAAGTAAAAGAGTGATTTATATCACTTCTTCATGTTCTCTCAAACCTAGAGAACATGAAAAAATATTCATTAATGTCATCTTGTGCATCAATGACTTAAATTTTCTCGTAAATGCGATTGTTGTCAACTTATTTTAAAATTCCTATTTTGTTTTTCACGCATTAATTTGTGTAGATTGAACCACGTAAAATGTTTCTTGCAATACATACAAATACATACATCTAATGCAAAATTCTTTCAGGATCCCCAATTTACTATCTGTACACTATACTTGGTAGCTCTTTAAGCAACGAGTTCATGGGTGGTTAATGAGTTGAATACGGTGCTGAAGACAGAGCATACACCCATTACCTATTTTTACACCTTTAACTACATTGTTTACATTTGATGTATTCGGATCCGAAAAGTCGTAACAAATCAGTGCTGGCAATAATTTCTATAGAAAATCTGTAGATAACCTTAAAAAATGATTTAATAGCACTGCTAACACAGTAGGACACAGTATTGACGTATAAAGCGTTTAATATACTTTATAGCATATGATTACATAACAAAATACGGTGTCCCTACAAGTAACTAATATATACGTACCAGCTGCCATGAATGTGTTTAAAATGTAAAATTGGTATATCTAATCGTGTTACACCGCTATATTTAGTGGCTATTTAAGCAATGAGTTCGTGGATGGTCAATAGGTTGGATGTGGTGCTGAAGAAGGAGAAAGGACTTCTGAAATATGCATATAAACCCATTACCTATTTTCCCATCTTAGATCGCATAGTTTACAATAGAAGCATTCGGATAAGAAACGTTGTAATAAATCAGTGCTGGCTATAATTCTATAGAAATTCTGTGCAGATAACCGTAAAAAGTGGTTTCCATATCATATAGAATATATGTACGTTATATATCTTGGCTATGTTACATACATTGTTTAAGTCAGGGGTTCTCAACAATTTTTTTTTAATTATCTATGGACCCCTTTGATTACTATATTATTCTGGTGGACCCCCATAGCCATTCGATGTTTAAAAACTAGCTCTAAAGAAATTTATTTTAAATCCTTATTTTGTTTTTCTCGCATTAATTTGTGTAGGTTGAACCATGAAAAATGTTTCTTACAATACATACCAATACATACATCTAAAGCGAAAATTTTTCAGGGCCCTTAAAATACTATTGTAGATCCCCAATTTACTGTTTTGTTATGTGAACCCTTAAAAATCTTTATGGACCCTCGGGGGCCATATGAACCCCTGCTGGGAACCACTGGCTTAAATGAAATTTTAGGAGGCCACTGTTAAAACTTCCGGTTTCTAACACAATTTACTTTCGTTTTTTTTTAAAGAGAATTACTTTCATACGATGGTATATTCCTTGCAAACCTATGACTGTTGGGAAAATTTGTGACGGTGCAAGGTTAGGGTATTCATTTCTATCTTAATTAACATTATTGCCTTAAAGATGGAAAATGGTTTTCAAATGGTTTAAATCAGGAATTGGAATTGTATCGTCTACGAACATAGCTGACTTTAACTTTACCTATTTTTATTTTACCGCATTTCGTTAATCTTGGTGGTACTGCTATTGGCGGTGATGGTGACGGAGGTGATTTTAGTGGTCTTGGTGGTCTTGGCAACAGTGGCGGCGACGACGAAAATGATAATGATGATGATGATGACGAGGACAACGACGACGACGACGATGATAATGATCATGGCAACGAGACGACGACGAAGATGATGACGAGATGATAATGATGACGACGACAATGATGATATGTAGATGTTGTTGTTGATGATGATGATGATGATGATCAAGGACACAATCCTCGTTATACTGATCATAGGTCAGCTCGATTTAGGCTAATCACGAACCAAAACAACAATTCAACAACAACAACTATTACTACTACTACTACTACTACTACTGCTGCTGCTGCTGCTGCTGTTGCTGCTGCAGCCACTGCTACTGCTGCTACCACTACTATGATCCGTGTCACCAGTTAACTGTGCGCTGTGTACACAGCGTATGGTTCTGTATCATCTGCTTTGAAAGTTTTTTTCATTTTTTATTTCTATTCGACTATCTCTTACGTGGATGTCTAACTACCTGCTCCTGACTATAGAAATGTCCACAGTATTTCCTTTCTTATATGTCTTATCTGGGTACAGAGGTCGTCAAGGGTGTCTGCCTAACTGGCAACAGATATCGCACTGAAAGTAATTTTTTTTTTCTTTTTTTTTCCATTTTCTTTTCTATTCTTTAGACGAGCCTTTACCTTGCTTTTGTCACTGAACAAAAGCAGTTGTTCAAATATATTTTTTAACCTGGTTATATATATATAGGACTCGATGTCCTCTATCTTATCTGGATAAAGCATGGTTGTTGCTTGTTGCTCTAGCTTACCTGTAAAGAGGCAGTGAATCTATCATGCCTACTTAACTGTAGAGAGTTGGCAAAGTCGTTATAGGGCTTACTATGAATTAGTTCTAGTTCGCTGTTTTACAAGTTCAAATCTCGATGGGTTCAACTTTGTTTTTCATACCTTCGGTGTCAAAAATTATAAATATAATGCAAGTCCTGTTCAAGTAAAATATTTGTGTATACAATGTATATATATATATTTTTTTACCTCATTCCCCCTTTTTTCTTTCTTCACTTTATCCTTTTTCGTACCCGCCCTCCCCAGTTGTGGTAAATAAAAGAAATTATTGTTATTGTCTATGGTGAAAGAGGTTGTGTGGAAGACGAGGTTGAACGGATTGAGGAAAGAAACTTACCTGTAAGGTTAAGCCCTCATAGGATTTTTAAGGTTCCATCTACAAAGGAAAGTGAGGGCGGAGGGGTAAGTGATCTCACACATTGAATTTGCCAAAGAGTTTCGACTGTAGCAAAAAGGATTAAACAACCTTCTCCAAGCAGGCCCCTGTAGATTCGAGAACAACAGTTGGGTGAGGGCTTGTGCCCTTCGTGATCCGAGTGATCCTGGATCTATGGGATTCCTTGAAAGGCTTTTCAATGGAGGACTGAATCATCATCCATATTTACGTATTTTTAATACTATGTATACCTTTTTTTAAATCTCATTCCTTGCTTCTCTCCCTTTTCCCCTTTGTCTTTAATGTAAAACCCTACACAACTTGTAAACTGTACTTGTATTCCTCATCTGATGCTTCTGTGACAAATAAAAAAGCATCACCATCATAATCATCATCATCATCATCATCATCATTATTATTATTATTATTATCATCCTCATTATTATTATTATTATTATTATTATTATAATTATTATTATTATTATTATAATTATTATTATTATTATTATATTCTTTTTCTGGATTATACATGGTGTTATCCAAAGATCCAACTTTGTCACACTATATTACACTGACTGACGCGGTCTGAGAATTGCATTATGGGTACACATATTTTTGGAATACATAGACGTTTATACGTTAATTTCATGTGGAACTCATTTGTTCACGAGGAACAAATGAATACTCATCGTCGTGACTGACGGAGAATCTACCACAAAGTATAGATAGCTGTTAATTGGTGTTCTGGGAATAGCACTAATATTCCATATTCTATCTCACCTGGATACATAGAACACAGCTATTGCGAGTTGCTTTAAACTTACCTGTGTGTATAAATAACAGTTATTAATTGATATTCTGAGAAGAGAGCGATGTCTTGATGTTGGATCTTATCAGAGTATATGTAGATAAACATAATCAACTCCTAAACACTATATACAGATAACAAAACTCCCCAAAGAACTAACAGTTGTTTAGATTTTTTTATCTGCATATATTCATTACATAAAGTGCTTTTTTTTTTATTTATTTGAATATTAATGTTGATTAACGTTGCAGTTTTTATCTTTATTTCAGTACACGGTCATTTACAACTTAAAGAAACGTAAATGATATTTTAAATAAAAAAGGAAAAATAATGGTAAAAATGAGAACGAGGCGTGATTCTTCTTCACTGTTCATGTAATACATTAAGGCCTCCTTATTGTTCACTGTTCATGTAATACATTAAGGCCTCGTCACTGTTCACTGTTCATGTAATACATTAAGGCCTCGTCACTGTTCACTGTTCATGTAATACATTAAGGCCTCCTCACTTTTCATGTAATACATTAAGGCCTCCTCACTGTTCACTGTTCATCTTATACATTAAGGCCTCCTCACTGTTCACTGTTCATGTAATACATTAAGGTCTCCTCACTGTTCCCTGTTCATGTAATACATTAAGGCCTCCTCATTGTTCACTGTTCATGTAATACATTAAGGCCTCCTCACTGTTCACTGTTCATGTAATACATTAAGGCCTCCTCACTGTTCACTGTTCATGTAATACATTAAGGCCTCCTCACTGTTCGCTGTTCATGTAATACATTAAGGCCTCCTCACTTTTCATGTAATACATTAAGGCCTCCTCACTGTTCACTGTTCATGTAATACATTAAGGTCTCCTCACTGTTCCCTGTTCATGTAATACATTAAGGCCTCCTCACTGTTCACTGTTCATCTAATACATTAAGGCTTCCTCACTGTTCACTGTTCATGTAATACATTAAGGTCTCCTCACTGTTCACTGTTCATGTAATACATTGAGGCCTCGTCACTGTCCATTGTTCATGTAATACATTAAGGTTTCCTCACTGTTCACTGTTCATGTAATACATTAAGGTCTCCTCACTGTTCCCTGTTCATGTAATACATTACGGCCTCCTCACTGTTCACTGTTCATATAATACATTACGGCTTCCTCACTGTTCACTGTTCATGTAATACATTAAGGCCTCCTGACTGTTCACTGTTCATGTAATACGTTAAGGTCTCCTCACTGTTCCCTGTTCATGTAATATATTAAAATCTTTCACACCGATTCAGTTTTTTGTCATCTTTTAATTTTTTAATTTTTCAATTTTTAATTTTGTCATTTTTCTACATTTTCTATGTTTTTTTTTTCAACTTTCATTCTTAGCTTTTGGTTTCCTCATCGCTGATTGCTAACTTCTCAAGTATCACTTTCTTCTACTTGTTC
>NC_042999.1:116553779-116561279 GCF_006345805.1 Octopus sinensis
GTTCAAATTTTAAAGTAGATATAGCTTAAATGAAAATGAGCTCCTCTTGTATAATTTGCCTTAGATATGCCACGTTACGAAAACTTAAATAACGAACTGAGTGATATGGTGGTTTATTTGACTTCAGACATATTTCGAGCCAATGGGGAAAGATTTACGTGGTCACCCGATCGGCTAGAAGTGGCAGGGCTCGTACATTCTTGCTCGCGCACGATCTGTCAACACCCTAAATCAGCATTTACATACGTTTCATCTTACCAACTTAAAAAGGAAAAACCACATTGGATAATGTAATCCTCGTAAATGCACAAAAACGTAAAGGAAAAAAAAAACTGGCCGACATGGTCATGCCATTGATCATAGGTCTGGTCAGTGACAGTTGACCAGGTGCAAAGAAGAAGAACATATGTAATTACATGAGGATGCACTAATCAGTTTGCGTTAACAGATATTCTAAGCTTTCAGAAATTAAAAATAAAACGCTGTCTAAAAACATGAAAACTATTAAAATTGAGATATACGATGTTGTATCAAAAATAGTGCAAAAGAAGGCGTATATTTTTTTTATTGACATAGATCGTTCAAATTTCACATATTGGTAGAGTAAAGATATATAAGTCAATGTAGTCTCCATTACAAGTGGTGCATTTGAGCCATTGTTGAATTTAACTTGGGAACCCTCTTTGATAAATTTGAGGTGTTCACTGTTGTACCTATTTCCACCTCGTTTGTATCATCAAATCGTTCTTCTTGAAGACTCTTTCTTTTAATGATGGATAGGCGATGGCTGATTATCCCAATTAGCCGATGGATGATTTGTTACCATTCTCAGATTTTGATTCTTGTTCTATCTCTTTCTCCTAATGGGTTTTCTAAGCTTTTCTATGTGCCTCAATGTACCATTCACTGTTCACGGTACAACCACGTTCCAGAAAACCAAAGAGAACGACACCCTTATCATCTCTAAAAACAGTCTCAATGATTTTCATTGCCAATCACTGGCCCTTGAAATTCTTTGGTCTTAGAGAATAGGAATGATGTCATTCGATGAACTGAGCCTTCGCTTCCGGATCGTAAAGATATGGCCACATTTCATCCCGTCGCCTAATCGGTGGGGGGATACGCTTCATTGATTTCACGGGCTTCGCCAGATCAGAGCAGACTTACACTCTTCCCTCCTTCAAATCAGATATTAATTTCCACTGGGCGATTTGTCTTCAATGCTGGTTTTCCCCTTTTTTAATCTTGTTCATCCACCTACGCGCATTGCTCTTATCAATGGTGTCATCTCTGTAAATAACCTGTATCCTTCCGTGAATGTAGGACAGCCTGCACCCCAGCTTCATCAAGAACTTAATGACGGTACATTATTTCTCCCTAGAACCCATTAATTGTTTGCCATGAAGAAAAACAGGAAGAAAAATTATAACAGAAGGAGAATTACTGTACCAGCGAATGCAATTTGAACGACTTGGGTCAGTTAATAAAAAAAGTTGTGCTCGATTTTACATTACTTTCGGTAGAAATCTCGTAATAGAAATAGCAGTAAAAGAAAAAGTTCTCTTTGTGAACTTCAATGGAAAACAGAAAATATATAAATATATAAATATATAAACAAATAAATAAACGAAAACACATAGATCAAGTTAATGGGGAAATTAACCCAGGTCTACAACGGACACAGACCAGATAAAAAGCGATGTAAACAGTAACATCAACCCCTCACTTCATACTTAATAACGAAAACTAAATCTTTCTCTTTCTGCTATCTTATTTCTATTTAATCTTTCCAATTCTTCACTTCTTTTCAGCTCCTTCTTCTTCGCTCGTGTTTTCTTACATTTTCTTTTCTCAACTCTAACTTTCATGACCTAACGCATTTTCTTTCCTATATTTTTTTCTGCTTATAACAGCAACTCTTTAGAATTTCCACCTTTTCTCTGTTTTCTAGACAACTTCATTATTCCTTTTACTTATCTAGACGAAGTTCTGCAAGGTCCAAGTATAACGGAGACAGCCCTTCCATCTCAAAGCAGTCAACATATACGTTCTTCCACATACACTTCACCTTTTGTAAACCACTTTCGTTACTCTTCTCATTCTATTTACATAGGTAGACATCCATCCATCAAACCAGCCAGCCATATGTGCATACATACATACATACATACATACATACATACATAACACATACATACATACATGCATACATACATACATACATACATACATACATACATACATACATGCATGCATACATACATACATACATACATACATACATACATACATACATACATACATACATGCATACATACATACATACATACATTTGATCGCAGTTTCGATTCCCAGACCGGGTGTTGTGTGTATTTATTGAGCGAAAACACCAAAAGCTCCACGAGGCTCCAGCAGGGGTCGGTGGCGAACCCTGTTGTACTCTTTCGCCTCAACTTTCTTTCACTCTCTCTTCCTGTTTCTTATGTAACACTGCGATGGACTGGCGTCCCGTCCAGCTGGGGGGGGGGGAGACATGCACCACAGAAACCGGGAAATCGGACCCATGAGCCTGGCTAGGCTTGAAAAGGGCGCATAAATAAAAAAAAATGTAGAAAGACAAGAAAATTTGAATAATTAAATTTGCAAATAAATAATTAAAATTTGTAAATTTTCTTGAGGCGGTGCCCAGCATGGCCGCAGTCAAATAATTGGGACAAGTAAAAGGATAAAAGAGCAAATATACACACTTCTAACGATAATGATGATGATGATGAAGATAACAATCATTATCTAAAAATACCGATTCTGGCGAGTGAAATCAAGGGAGACAATACCAAAATGTTAATTAAAATTAAATATAGAATGCAGTGTGTGTGAATTTACCGCGGGCGCCTACTGCACACAAACACACACACACACACACACATGCATATATACATATTTATATATACATGCATATATTTGTATATGTGTGCGCATGTGCGGTTGTGTGTATGTTTGTGTGTGTGTGTGTGTGTGTGTGTGTTTCTATAATTCTTTTCCCTCGTAATGTCTCTTTATTTCCTTTCCATTCTTGCTCCTGTCCTACGCTGTTTTCTTCTTCTTCTTCTTCTTCTTCTTCTTCTTCTTCTTCTTCTTCTTCTTCTTCTTCTTCTTCTTCTTCTTCTTCTTCTTCTTCTTCTTCTTCTTCTTCTTCTTCTTCCTCCTCCTCCTCTTCACACCCCTTTCACCCTCTTTAATTCTCCTACACAATTCTCCCATCACTGTTGTGCTTACAGTTTCACGTAACCCATTTATGGTTTCCTAATTACAACACCACCATCACCACCACCACGATCATCATCACTACCATCAATGCCATCATTACTATCACTACCATCACCATAACCACGATCACCACCATCATCGCCATCACTACCATCACCATGATTATTATCACCACCATCACCATCACTACTATCACTCTCATCACAACTACAAAGAACAACAACAGCGACATCATCAATATATTAGCGTTACAGCCACAAACGCCAGTAGCACTATCACCACTACTATCATCGCTGCCACCACCATCACCACCACCACCGCTGCCACCACCATCACCACTGCTCCCACCACCACCGCCGCCGCCACCACCACCACCATCTCTACTAACATCAAGACTAACGCCAGCACCACCCGCAACACAATAACCAATACCAACACAGACACCACCATTACACCAATAACGCCCTCGAAACATTACTATCACATCACCAGAATCATCGCCAGCAGCAACAGTACCACCTCCCCAACAACCACTGACACTAGTGCCAACAATAAAAACGCCATTGCCGTTAGCACCCACACGAGCGAAGAGCCGTTAAGGCAACCAATCGATATGTTAGAAATCTTCCTCATGTACTTCATCAGTCTTAAATAAAGGATAAACGCGATAATGAAGTCTTATATGCAGATAAAAATGACTGGATGATCATGGATGGGATGCCTTTGATCGTAGCTCTGCTTGATCAGGACTGACTTCGGGTTAAGCCAGAACAAAATCAGCAACTAAAACAACCCAATGGAATCCTGATGACCGCGATACGAATTCTATAAGTAGTTTTACCTGTTAGAAATAGCAACACGATCTCCTTCAAAGATGGAAAACGCTATTCTGTCTACATAGAGGCATATTAGTGATGGATGATAAGATAAGGTCACTTGGTTAAGGAATGACGAGGCTTGTTTTCACTTTTAAGAATACTTGTTGTTCTTGTTCTTGTTTCAACTATGGCTGCCTCTGTGTAGTTATTTGTGTTGTTATTTACTTTGTAAAACAGTAAGAGGAGAGGGTTGCTAACACATCACCCTCTAACCACATTTTTCCCATCCACATACTAATATGCCTCTATGTAGACAAAATAGCCATGTCTCGAATGACATTGATCACAGGTCTGTTCAATCAAGCCTGATCTGGGGCTGAACTACAACATAACACAACGTCACTACCGTCACCATCATTACCAACAACAGCAAAACTGAAGCAAGCAGAGAAATTCAATGTGGTCTGCTAAACATAGCAACCATGTCTCCTTCAAATCACATCTTACAGCTCAGTCACGACAGGAGGTAAATTCACACATAAGTTCGTATGAAAACTTTCTGCTGATAAATAGAATATTGAAAAATTTCGCAGCGGAAACAATATAAGCATTATATCAAGCAATAGTCTTCTCAAGAACTGTATGCATTCATTTGGACAATTTGTATCTCCGTTCTCACATTAAGTGTTCTGAATGTGGACCCCACTGTCGTTGACGATAGATGAAGGTTACGGATGATTTGTTTACAGTGATCAAATGTTTGTGTTGTTCATTAGCACAGTCTCTCCATTAAATCGCCATTGCCTGTCAAGGTGCAAGGTGTGACACACGTCAGATGTTCGAGTGATTGCAGAGCAATATGAATTTAAGTGTTTTGCTCAAACACAATGCATATAGCCAATCAGAGCTCAACTATCAAACTAATTTATGAGCGCATAACAAGTGATGGACGATAAGATAAGGTCACTTGGATAAGGAATGACCAGGCTTGTTTTCACTTTTAAGAATGCTTGTTGTTCTTGGTCATGTTTCAACCATGGCCGCCTCTGCGTAGTTATTTGTGCTGTTGTTTACTTTGTGAAATAGTAAGGGCAGAAGGTTGCGAGCACATCACCCTCTACTCACATTTTTCCCATCCACATCTTTACCACATGGGACCCTAACAAAATCCGATAATAGTTATAGATGCAAATCTATCTAATTACTTGTCTCATAAATCAGGCATAACTTGGCGATCAGTCGGCTTACAAAACCGTGCTTCGTCTTAAGTTTACTTAATAGAGTGTGTTTGTTAACTTGACAACAAGGTCAAGGTGATCTGTGATTGGTTGTATGCAAATGAGCTCATTACTGGGGTCCGGAACTCTCGTGGGAAAAAATGGGCTTAGCAGTATTTCGTCTGCCGTTACGTTCTGAGTTCAAATTCCGCCGAGGCCGACTTGGCCTTTCATCCTTTCGGGGTCGATAAATTAAGTACCAGTTATGCACCGGGGTCGATGTAATCAACTTAATCCCTTTGTCTGTCCTTGTTTGTCCCCTCTATGTTTAGTCCCTTGTGGGCAATAAAGAAATAATAAACTCGCTTTTTCTCCTTCCATCGAATCGACATTGCCTGTACACGTAGGTGCACGGTGTGCCACGCGTCAGTTGTGCTGAAGTGGTTGCAGAGCAACGTGAAATGAAATGTTTTGCTCGAGAACACAATGCAATACCAGGTCTAGGAATCGAAACCTCGTTTTAGCTGTCATAAGTGAAACACCCCAACCACTCCCCTCCTGCACATCTCTGCTCACAAACTCAACTAACGCTAACCTCTTTCTTTATAGTTAATAAAGTTGTTATAATGTATATCAAATTCTTCGTCTATTTACTTTGGTCTACATTGTAAATAGGGTTTTTAGATATAATTTTACCTATCAGGTCGGTGGGATCTTGCTTATACTTCAATCTGGCTCGTAAAGCCAACCCAGTTTGACACCCCAGTTTTAATTCATACATAACAATATTCAAGGAAACCTAATAGGGGTTTTTCATGAGTAAAATAAATATACTGTCAAACACCACCAAAATTATCCCGGACATCAAAAATTTCATAAATATTTGTTTTGCTATTACTCCACTTGCTGCACCCTTTATATTGGCTGTTTGTTAATCTTTAATTTTTTGTTCTTTTACTTCTTTGAGTCATCGGATGTGGCAATGGTGGGGGTCCTACTTTTAAAGGTTCGTCAATAATATCTATGTTTTACTTCTAGGTGGTATTGTTTTATTGAACTTTATTTATCGAATGACTTAGTTACATTATAAGATAAAGGAAGCAACCTGGCGCACGCTTTATATCTGCATACATAGACCGACTCTCATATTTGCTTACATGCTCACACATATACACACATACATTTCCAAAGCATATTAATTACAAAAGAACGGGAATTATGCAACCATATTCGCTTGGTGATTACGTTATTCCTATTTGTAGTCATTTATTGATTAATATTATTTAATTATCTCACCTGTCTTTACTTTCTAAGTTCAAATCCCGCCGAGGTCGACTTTGCTTTCATCCTTTCGGGGTCGATAAATTAAGCACCAGTTGCATACTGGGGTCGATCTTATCGATTGGTCTCCTCCCCCAAAATTTAGTGGAGCTTGTGCCTAGAGTAGAAAAGAATATTATTTAATTATCGTTTGGTTTATATTGGAGTCCAGAGAAAAGAACGTCGATGAATGTGTACTACATCATCACTGGAGTTAATGAATACTGCGCATTATCAATATACTGAATTTTTACAACCGGTTAGTGATTCTGCCATTTTGGTTTTGTCTTAGGATGGGACCAAGGTTTATTAAAGAACATCAAGTTGTACATTTTAGAGGCCAGAGGTGAGAGAGAAATTCCATTGTAGTTCTGAAGCAAGTAAGGTTACTTTTGTATGGAAATGAAATAACTGAAGACTTCGAAAACGCTACAGATTCTCCAAGCAAAATGCATCAAACATATATGAGGATTTGATAGTGTCAACAGCAAGTCATGTTACATATCCTGTTGAATTATGGTATTCTAATCGAGATTGTCAAAGCTTTCACCATCATGGACGAAGATTCATCAAACATTATACAAAGCACTAGCAGTCCACTTAAATAAATACCAACAACAGTAATCTATCAGAGTTACCCTCTCTTTGTGATTGTAGTGAACTACATTCTTAAGCAAAGTTTTGATTCTATTCAATATAACGAACTCCTCATCAAGCAGAATTGATCAAGACCTCACCAGTTCCTATATTCTTTTAACCATGAATGTATTCATGATCTTACTCTCAACACTTAGGAACTGTGCAACGTGCAAGACTTGTTAACGTATCTTGGGAAACTGCAGCGAAAGTTGAACTGTTTCTCAATGCAAAGATGACTG
>NC_042999.1:116568779-116570842 GCF_006345805.1 Octopus sinensis
TATACCATATACATATATATATATATATATATTATATATATATATATATTATATATATATATATAATATATATATATATATATATATATATACATATATATAAATAATTATATATATAATATCATTATATGATTGAACGCTACGCATCCATTTCCAAGTAAGTTTATCTTAATAATTTTGATGCGACTCTGCTTTGTACTGTTTCTCTTCGTTCCCCCTTCGTTTCTATCTCTCCTTTCTCTGATTCTTTTTTCTCCCTTTGACCGTTTTCAATCAGCCCCTCTCTCTCTCCCTCTTCCCCCTTTACTCTGTCGCTGCTCACACGTGACCATCAGCCATCATTCTTTTCTTCACATGATCATCTTCTCTTTCGGTCTGTCGCACAGACCAGATGCATTCCTATCTGTCTCCTCTCCTGTCTTATCTACTGTCAAAGAATATTCCTCCAGCATTCGCAGCCTTACCTCGTATGGCCTAGCGGCCTCCACTGTTTATTTTCAGTGTCCTGTTTTTGTTACCAAATTGACCCTCCGCAATCCCAAATTTTATTTTGATTCGCGGAAACAACTGTTTTCTCGAAAGAATATATTGTCATGAATTGCTCAAAATGTGGAGTAGATAAACAGCCGGCAACTGATGAAGGGTCTTTCTTTATGTTACTTTCACGTTTTCGTATTTCATGTTGCTTCCATTTTGTGACGTCCTGTACCCATATGTGCATGTATATATACACACACATATATACATATTATATATATATAACATGTATAAAAACATATATACATACATACATACATACATACATATATATATATATATATGTATATATATAGGCGCATGAGTGGCTGTATGGTAAGTAGCTTGCTTACCAACCACATGGTTTTGGGTTCAGCCTCACTGCGTGTACCCTTGGGCAAGTGTCTTCTACTATAGCCTCGAGCCGACCAAAAGCCTTGTGAGTGGATTTGGTAAACGGTAAATTTAAAGAAGCCCGTCGTTTATATATATATAATATTATATATATATATATATATATATCTAATATAATATACACAAATATATAGATTATATCTTTATACACATGTGCACACATATATATACAGATAAACACATACATACATACATAACATATATATATATATATGTATGTATATATGTATGTAAATATGTATGTATGTATGTAAGTATGTATGTATGTATGTATGTATGTATATATATCTTCTCATGAATTCCTCGAACTACGAAGTAGAAAAACAGCCGACAACTGATGAAGGCTCGTTTTTTTCATATTGTTCGTCTTGTTCGTTTTTTTTTATATTGCTTGCCTTTCGTTGTTCGCAAAAAAAACGTTCGTATTCCATTTTTTGTATTTAATGTTGTTTACGTTCTGTAGTGTCCTGTGCCTATATATGCATGTGTATAAACATATATATGTATGTACATATATATATATATATATGTATATATATGCATATATATTTATATATTATTTATATTATATATATATATATGTGTGTGTGTGTATGTGTGTGTGTGTGTGTGTGTGAGTGTGTGTGTGTATGTGTGTGTGCGTACATGTGTGCGCGCGTGTGTGTGTGTGTGTATGACTGTGTAGAGGTGCAGTACTTGTACTTTATTTCATCCTAAGCGATGAAAGGCAAAGATGATCTCAGAGGTTTGAACTCAGAGCGTAATGAGCCAGGACGAAAGAATACCACAAAGTCACCCTATTGACTCATAGCAAATCGTTTTTTTATTAATATGAAGCAGCGATTTAACAGTGTTGTTTGAATATAACGCCGGGAATATGAAATATCTATTAGTGTTCAAAAGGATTCAAGGTTAAATGAAATTTTATTGATAGTGGGCGCTGAGGAAGAAAAATGAGTGAGATTCACGGAGAGCCGTGCCAAAAGCTCGTTTCTCATTTCCATGATTCAGTAAGACGTAATAAGTTAAACTTGTATAGTCCTCACCTAATATATAATCTAGGTGAGGTCAAAATAGAAAAGGGTGCGTTGTTTACGGGTTATAACATAAAAGTGGTTAAAAGACTACACTAT
>NC_042999.1:116570942-116573442 GCF_006345805.1 Octopus sinensis
TATGTATGTATGTATGTATGTATGTATGTATGTATGTATGTATGTATGTATGTATGTATGTATGTATGTATATGTATGTAATGTATGTATGTATGTATGTACATGTGTACGTGCAGGCGTGTATGTATATATATATATCTTCTCATGAATTCCTCGAAAATACGAAGTAGAAAAACAGCCGACAACGGATGAAGGCTCGTTTTTTATATTGTTCGTCTTGTTCGTTTTTTTTATATTGCTTGCCTTTCGTTGTTCGCAAAAAAAACGTTCGTATTCCATTTTTTTTTAATGTTGTTTCGTTCTGTAGTGCCTGTGCCTATATATGCATGTGTAATAACATATATATGTATGTACATATATATATATATATGTATATAATGCATATATATTTATATATTATTTATATTATATATATATATGTGTGTGTGTGTGTGTATGTGTGTGTGTGTGTGTGTGTGTGTGAGTGTGTGTGTGTATGTGTGTGTGCGTACGTGTGTGCGCGCGTGTGTGTGTGTGTGTATGACTGTGTAGAGGTGCAGTACTTGTACTTTATTTCATCCTAAGCGATGAAAGGCAAAGATGATCTCAGAGGTTTGAACTCAGAGCGTAATGAGCCAGGACGAAAGAATACCACAAAGTCACCCTATTGACTCATAGCAAATCGTTTTTTTATTAATATGAAGCAGCGATTTAACAGTGTTGTTTGAATATAACGCCGGGAATATGAAATATCTATTAGTGTTCAAAAGGATTCAAGGTTAAATGAAATTTTATTGATAGTGGGCGCTGAGGAAGAAAAATGAGTGAGATTCACGGAGAGCCGTGCCAAAAGCTCGTTCTCTATTTCCATGATCAGTAAGACGTAATAAGTTAAACTTGTATAGTCTCAGCTAGATATATAATCTAGGTGAGGTCAAAATAGAAAAGGGTGCGTTGTTTACGGTGTATAACCATAAAAGTGGTTAAAAGACTACACTATTTTATAAACAAATATAATATTTTTATGGCTTAGTCACAGGAGGAAGTGCAGTGCCTATGATCCGTTCTTTGGGATCTCCAAGACTAGTTGAAGAAAGAGAGATGGTTAGAGTGCTTGCGATAGACTTTTCTCTACTAAAGGGATCTAAGGGCCATATGGATTGGCGATGTGGTTCATGAGGTGGGCCATGTGTTAATGGACAATGGATTCAGTCTGTTACTCTATCACACAAAAATAAGTAGAATCCACTCGACTAGCTTCCAATAATTATTTCCATTTAAATTTGGGGTAAACCGAGACTATCGTAAAAGACACTTGCCCGAAGTGCCGTGTTGAGCGATCAGATGGTTACATGCGGATATTTTAAACATGTGACAGTAACAAGAAGGAAGACGATCTTCTTTTCGTAGACACTGTCCCACTTACTTCAAAATCAAACTTGCGCTATCCAATATATGTTGATAAATTTTCTGTCAGTTTCGATGATGAGCGTTCAGTTGTTCAATCAGCTGAACATTTGATCGTTAAATTAACGCATAAGTCGCTGAATGATTCCAAAGGAACACGTATCCTTAAAGAAGCTCCAAAGCTGAATCAGCCTGACCCATTATGTGACAAGATTAGATTTTCGAATTACAGGTCCGAGAGGTTTCCACACAGTGTCCGTCTAACCAAGTGGACTCGTAAGGTTTGAGTTGACTGGAGACTATGGCTTTGGCAAAGACTCTTGCCCAAATTGCTTTGCAGTGAAATCGAACCCGAAACCTCATCACTACAGAGTGACCATTTTAACCACTCAGCCATGCCTGCGTCTACAAACAATTCGTAAGATCATTCATTATTGGATATATCTTTATTTTTTACTTGAGATGACAGCTATGTCAGGGCACCGCCCCGAGAAAATTCATTGAACGTATTAACTTCAGTACCTTTTTTTTAGCCTGATACTTTTTTATCGGTCTTTATAAGGAAATGCTAAATTACAGGATTGTCAACACGCCAACACCGGTTGCCAAGTGGTGGTGTGGTGTGGGCTTAAACACATGCACAATCAGGCACACCCACAGACACACACACACACACACAAACATATATAATCGATGGGCTTGTTTCAGTTTCCTTCAATCAAATTCACTCACAAGACTTTGGTAGTGCTGGGGCTATAGTAGAAGACACTTGCCCAAGCTGCCACTCAATGGGACTGAACGAAGAACCATGTGGTTGAGAAGCAAGCTTTTTATTACACAGCCACGCCTAAACTAAACTAATTTTCTAACAGACAATCAATATACAATACGATAACAATATCAAACCCAAATACAGTTTTATTCAGTTTTTATCACTCACTCATGAACATCCAGAAATACAGTGGTAGCTTCACTGTACTAGCTTCACTAGTCTAGCGCTTTTCTAAAGGAGAGAGTATTAAGAAAAATTAACTGCCTTAGTTATTAACTATTAACGACGGAATCAGTATTATTTCCAAAAGGTAATCATTATTTTCAACGTAACATGGATGTC
>NC_042999.1:116578442-116583442 GCF_006345805.1 Octopus sinensis
GAGGGAGAGAGGCAGACAGAGAGAGAGAGAGAAAGAGAGAAAGACAGAGAGAAGGGGAGGGAGAGATAGAAAGAGAAAGAGAGAAAGGAGCAGAGAGAGAAAGAGAGGGCGGGGAGAAGGAGAAAGAAAGAGATAGAGGGGAGAAGGAGGGAAAGTGAGAAAGAGAGACAGAGAGAGAAAGGGGAAAAGAGATAACAATAGGGAGAGATAGAGGAAAAGAGGGTCAGAGAGATAGAGAGAGAGAAAAAGGAGGAGCGAGAAAGAGAGAGAAAGAGAGAGCGAGGGAGAGAGAGAGAGTATGAGAGAGAGAGTATGAGAGAGAGAGAGAGAGAGTATGAGAGAGAGAGAGAGAGTTGGACAGACAGAGGATGAAATAGACAGAGAAAAAGAACCGGTAGTAGACAAACGAAATGTGTAACGTTTCTGCGTCGACAAAGTAATCTACATTTTGACCGAGTATAAGCATCTCTGAAGGGTAAACAGCTGGATGTTGAAATAATGTGTTAATGTGCTTGTCGAAAGTGCTGGCTACTCTTAACAAAACGGATCTTTAATTGCCGGATCACTATTACCGATAAATGATACTACAATTCGAGTTCGATATACTCCCTGCTTTCGTTTTAAGTTCAAATTTTACAGTTCTGTAATTTTCTATGGTTACTTCGATGTTAATCGATGCCACAGGTGTTGTATTATTTATTTTTTCTCGGATCTTTTCAGATTGACTGCTATATTTCAAAAATTTCAAGTTTATTGAAAATTTTAAAATTTGGTTCATTAATGTAGTTTTCCAAGCTGAAGCTCAGGAGATATTTCATTTTCTCCAGGAAAAGTTTTAAAAAAAGTTATAGAGGTTTAAGTTTGATAATTTTCATTCAGTCAGAAAACAGGATTTGGAAGCTGTCATTATGTGTATGACAGCACGTGCTGTCAACTGTAAACAAATCAAACTCTGCTTTACGCATGTCATATAACCTCTCATAGCTTTAAATGATTTTTTTTGGAACTTTCAGAAAATTTGTGCGAATTTGTATTCTACACACGGGAATTCATGCAATTATTCAAAAATAAAACAAAACATTTTTGGTGCGTGATTTAAAGCCCATTTGTTATTTTAAGCACATCTGACGACCACCTCAGTAAGTGGAAAATATTTGTCAACACGTGCTTTGTCGCAGACAAAAAAGTTCCCATGCTTGGTTTGTTACTATGGAAACAGGCATCAACGTGTCTGTGGCTTACGATTGGCTAAAATTACCCAAACTTTTCTAGCTTTAAAAGCTAATAACTCTTTATTTATCGATTTATTGCGAATATGAATTTCAAAGCACTGATTAGCGTATAAAACCATATCATTACACCGAATATGAAATCAATTCGAGTAGAAATTGAAGAGATTAAAAATTGGCAGCCAAACAAAAAAAATAAAATCCCTTTTCTCTTCTATTTCTTTCTGTCAGTTGACTGCAAGCATGCTGGAGTACCGCCTTGAAGGGTTTTAGTTGAACAAATCGACTCGAAGACTTTTTTAGTCTAGTACTTATTCTATCGGTCTCTTATGCTGAACCGCCAAGTTATGGAGACGTAAATACACCAGCATCGGTTGTCAAGCGGTGATGAAGAGGAGACAAACACAAACATACACACATAGATACACACACACACACACACACACACACACACACACACACACACACACACACACAAACACACACACATACACACATATAGTTCACAGAGGAGATCCAGCTCTCTCAAGCTGAAACCAGTAAAGAAAAAAAATTGGGGGCTATTTTGATGTTGTTATTAGCAGGTCATGTGGTCATGTAGAAATTCCTCTGTTGACTCCTAATTAAATTAATGAATCTGTGTTGGCAACTGGTAGGTAAAACGAGACTATGCAAAAACAAACAAGGAAAATCAGATAAAAGAAGAATATAGTTAGAACTGTAATGGTATAAACTGTGCAAAGAGTTAAACGAACATAAATATACTTATAGAGGAATTGCCCGCACTACGGAAACTCAGATTATGGAATTTCGGCGCTTACAGAAATTATAAAGACTGACCACTAATTTCGAGATTAGGCCGGTAATGTCTCTCTTACGGAAACTTGGGTAGATTTTAACCATTTTCTTTTTTTACATTATACGGGCATAAACTTAAACTTTGGCTTGGGCCTTCTTATCTATCGCTGCCGCTGAATAAACTTCTTATCTGTTGCCTCCAATCTGTTTTTCTTATCTTTCGAGGCTGCTGTGTCATTTGACTTTTTTACAAGCGTACAGAACGTAACGGTAAAGTAACACTACACTTATTCAAGAAAGCTGGAAAGAGACGAAAGTGTTGCGAAAGGGTTTGTAAAGGGATAGCGTTGGACGTTAAACTCGATGCTTTACTGTGATTAGTTTGCTGCTGTAGAAAATATAAAAAAAAGTACAAAGTCATATTGTATAAACATTTAAGATTGCATCGTCTACAGTGGGAACAACATGTGGTAATAAAGATAAGATTAGATCAAATGCTCAAGTAGCTCCTTCCTTTACTGTCTGAAAATGGTTCCTTCTCCAAGGATCTGGTGGGATAATTTATATAGTACTAATCCTGAATGTGAGGGGATCGACTATAAAACAGGACGTAATATTTCCATAAAAGTGAGGGCCATTCCAGGTGAAAACTACAACTTTACATTAAGTTTATCCCCTTGTGTATTTCTCGTCAAATCTTTTATGTGTACCCTACTGGATGCGTTTGAAGATGTTTGTTATCCGGCATATAAATGATTGTATTACTATTTTATTTCTGAAAAGAGTTCGTTGGAACGTATCTAAATTGATAACATGAAGTCAAAGCTTAAATCGGTTTGTGTCACAGAATTACACGTTACAGCAATGCTTTCAAGGACATAGATATATTAGGCAAGGAACACGAGAGGGACAAGTTTGAACAAATCTTGTATTAGTGCGCGCGCATAATTATATATGCCAGAATATACAAAGAGGAGTCCTTCTCTCTTGGAGAACTTATAAAATTCATATTCCTCCGACTAGTCAGCGAGAAATTGATAAACAGCTTGGACGGACAAGGACACTTAGGAAAACAACATGCATATTTGTGGGCTGTGTACTGAATATGTAGAGTCTGAAAGAGATAGACTGTTTGTTGGTGCAAACAGTTATGCGTCAAGCATCGGGTGCGTCTAGGCTAATTCTTGTTTTCCCGACAGAGGGGTACATTTCAAGACTGAAGATTATGTGTTACTCCGATGAAGGAAACTATTTTCCATTGCATTTTTTAGGGTTGTCTTTTTACCCTTTTCTGTGAACAGATATATTGTGCTTGGGCAAGAAATCGCAAGGTTGAAGAGTATGTGTTGCTTTAATGCCGAGTTCATTAATGTGTGAATCAGGCTGGATTGGACGATGCGTGTACCAAACGTAGGTGGCTGCTCGTCACGTCGTTGTACGTGTGACAACTTATTAGTTTTTATACTTTTATTTATATTTCATTTAATTATATCTGTGTATATGTGAAGGCGTGTGGCCTAGTGATTAGGGTGCTGCATTCGCGATTGCTAGATCGTAGGTTCGATTCCCGAACCGGGCGGCGCAAAATGATTAATTTCACGTTGCTTCCAGTCCACTCACCTATAAATAGGTAACCCTGCCACCAAATAGCCCCACTGCACCCCGATCAGGGGAATGTTGGCCTGCACGCCTAGCTAGCAGGTTGACATCATTCGAAGGCTAAAACAATGCGAAGCGCATTGTGAACAGTGATGCCTAACGACATTCGATAATTTGGTCAGTACTATCATATCTGTATATAAGTATATACGCATGGTGAATGTGACAAGGCTGGCCTTGAGCTTGCACCAGTAGGTTAGACAGGATGGATGCAAGAGGGGCGCCGTCCACTGGTGCCCTTTGGGACCCTGGGGTTATCCAAGACTGGTAGGACTCTTTGGCTGTGCCTGAGTGTACTTACCACTATTAGGGAATTTTGCTTATGTCAATTTTCTTGTTGTTTATTGTTGTATTATTTACATATATTTATGTAAATCCTCCCAGCCTTTTGTTTTGTCTTGCCCTAAATGCTTTTTTTTTTTGCTTGTACGGACAATAAAGAAATTATCACTATTATTATTAAAATCGTTATAATTTTTTGCTTTATCTATTAATTATTCAAGTTTGATTTACTAAGTCGATAAGAATAAATCTGAGATAATAGTTGTAGTCCTGCCAGACTCTACCAGTTCTTCTCTCTTTTCTTTTCTTTTAGCTCTTCTTTTTATACCTTTTTGTTCTTTTGATAAAAATCTGGCCATAACTGCTATCGCAGGATGGTAGACACATAAAGAATGGTACATTTTGGAAAGAACACAACCATGGCTTTCGTTAATGTAGCCAAGGAAACCTTAGTTTAGCAAATAAAATAAAAATGAAAATGAAAATATAAAAAGGAAAACAGAGCAATACAACGATAATAAAGGAATAAATAATATATGTATACATATACATACATACATGCATACATACATATATATACATATACATATATATATATGCATGTATATATATGCATATATATGTATATATATATATATATATATATATGTATGTATGTATATGTATATATATATATATATATATTATATATATATATATATATATATATATATATATATATATGTATATATTATATATATATATATTATATATATATACATATATATATATGTATGTATAAATATAAATGTATATATATATATATATATATATACATGTATATATATATGTATATATATATATATATATATATATATATATATATATATATATATATATATATATATATATGCATGCATATATGCCTGTACGTGTGGGGGGAAGTGTGCGTGCGTGCAAAGAGAATAAAGAGATGGATTACTATTTCTATATATTTTTTTATGTTTTCATTACTGTTAAATTGGGCAAACGTCACTTCTGATTGTTTTTACT
>NC_042999.1:116588442-116593442 GCF_006345805.1 Octopus sinensis
AATATTAATTGATATAGCAATAATTATAAAGCTTTTGTACAACAAGTTTGTTAATTAAGCTTTGACCTGCAGTTACAATATAATTTGGTTGTCATCAATCAATGTTCAGGACTAATTATTTTTGATATTTATTCCTTATCCAATTCTTTTTATATATTCAAACGGCATGTACCCATACATAAATGCAGACATACATACACTATGTCATGTATTAATACATGCATAGTCACAAACACATATGCCTGCCTGCCTGCCTACCTGCCTGCATCCATTCATACATACATGCATACATACATACATACATAAATACATACATACATACATACATACATCCTTCCATACATACATACATACATTCATACATACATACATACATACATACATACATACATACATACATACATACATACATACATACATACATACATACATACATAATACATACAATCGCACACAAACATAAATGGCCATGTAGAATATGCTTTACTAAGGATATCTAATAAAACCAAAATATGTTCATTGATTTCACGAATTACCTTTAAAGATAAGATCCAATCCGATTTTCAACGTCGTTATTTCCAAAATTACAGATTAGTTGATTTTATTAGGGTTACCTCCCTTACTAGTTGTTTTTTTTTTTTTTAACTCTCTCCCATTCGATGGTGAAATGAAAATCTTTTTTTTCTTGCTAATTAACTGCATGGCTAATCTCAATTAACCGACGTTTTTCAACACACTATATTTTAAACAGTATGGGTAGAAAATATATATGCACTCAAGAACTAGTACATTTATTACATAGTTCTAGAGAAAACTACTTGGTACAAGAGAAGATAGGTTGGGGGAACCAAGTACCTTATTCAAATTTTAAACCACTCACTGACGAAACCACAAAAAAACCCATATAACAGGAAAAAAAATGTATAGGTTTAAGGTTTAACAGCAAAACAGTAATTTAATATAAGTTGCATACTTCTGAATTAATAAAATTAAAAATGATTCATGATCTTTCTTAGAACAGCTGTGTTTCTGCGAGTTCCCATGTACTTGCGGTTCAACCTTGGTATTAAAAAAAAAAGATCTCATAGTGCCGCTTTTCAATGTATGTGTGTGTATGTGTGTGCATGTATAAATTGGTAAGTGCCTCTCATATTCAAATATCTGTGAGCAGTTGAGAGGGTAATTACCAATAAAATTTCAAAGTGGAATCATATTCATCTATATTCCCGATGTTCAGTCGTGGTTTGAAGGAGACTCGGTTATTATTTCTAAGAGGTCACGTAATCCATGTTGGTTCTCTCTCGGTAGCTTATACTTTTGAAGTAAGTCATTCATAGTGCTATCCATTTTAGAATAGCAATTTGAAGCGAGAAAACAACAGAGAGAGAGAGAGAGAGAGAGAGAGAGAGAGAGAGAGAGAGAGAGAGAGAGAGAGAGAGACAATGAACAAGGTACTTGCCATATAAGTACCAGAAAATGAAGAAAAACTCTTATAGTGGAAGGAAGATATCAACTTAGATGATTGGTTCTCAATATTTTTATTGACATTTACTGACGCACGTCGCAAGGAAAATTTCTTAAAAAAAACAAAGGTTTTAAAGTTTAAATGAAAATAAAAAATTAGAAAAATATAGAAAACTTTTACATACTTTATTTTATTATTCCTACATGCTCTTTTTACTCGTTTCACTGTGGTTATAATAGAGCACCGCCCTAAAGAGTTTCATCGACCAAATTTATCCCAGTACATACGTATGTATGTATGTATGTATGTATGTATGTATGTATGTATGTATGTATGTATGTATGTATATGTATGTATGTATGTATGTATGTATGTATGTCCGTGTATGTGTGTATGTAAGTATATATGTATGTGTGTATGTATGGATGTATGTATGTGTGCATGCATGTGTGTGTATGTATGTATGTATGTATGTATGTATGTATGTATGTATGTATGTATGTCATTATTCAGTTTATTTCAAGATTTCTTGCCAGTGGAGAAAGAACCGGTTTCTAGCCCGGATCCAAGGCTCCTTCATTGGAATTTCAACATCACCAGTGTATTTGTGCATGTATGTATGCATATGTGCAGTATTTGAAGTCAGTGCATGTGCAGTTTGTATGTTGCATTATATATATGTATTCCCCTCCATATTACTGCATGACAAGACATGTGCATATATAATTTGCATGATAAACTTCTGGAAAGTTTTACAAATTTTTACACTTCCAGAAATGGCTTGGATTTGTAGTTTTCGAATCAGCTTTCTCCTTTCTGGTTTTGAGAAGCCTAATATCTCAAAATTCATACTCAGGCAGTGTGTTACATACTCCATATGTATATATCTATGTTTGTATGTATGTATGTATGTATGTATGTATGTATGTATGTATGTATGTATGTATGTAATGCTAAGTCGGGTTTCTTGGAGACCAACTTGATTTTTGTCCTATAATGTAGGACAAAAATGCCAGCAACGAGTACGATGAAAAATAGAAATAACAAACCACGTAAACAATTTTATATTTTCGGTTTTGTTAACAATAATGTAAACGAGCGTGTGTATGCATACATTTAAGTCTGTGCGTGTAAGTGCTTATGTGTTGTGCTTATGTATACAGAAAAATCTCATTTTACGAGGAACCGCTTTACGAGACCCCGGGTTTACGAGTCTTATTTTACAAAAATATAGAAAGGTTAAACAGCCATTTTGTGTTTGTGGCAACGTCGCAACATGTGGCAACACTGGTTCTGATGCATCTACACATCTGCATATAGCGACGGAATAAAAGCTTCTTCTAAGCAAACAACTTTACACTTGTTTTTAAATAGAAATCTACAAGTCCGTCTACGAGTGCTTGTGAATCGGTGATCGTGTCTACAAGTGATGGTGTGCGCGAGTCTAGTACATACATACATAGATACATGCATACATACATACATACATACATACATACACACATACATACATACATACATACATACATACACACATACATACATACATACATACATACATACATACATACATACATACATACATACATACATACAAAGTGATTTAGAAAATGATTATAATAATATAACTTAATTTTTATTTTCACATAAAATATTCTTTACATTCTATTGTTACATTATTGCCATGTATTTACGCGTATTTTAAATTTTACAGGTAAAATATTTTTCTGGGAACGAATTACGATTTGTAACATTGTCACTATGGAAAATTATTGCTCTGGGAACGAATTAACTCGTATATCGAGGCATCACTGTACATGTTTGTGTGTTTCTGTGCGTGTTATTGAGAGAGAGTGAATGACTGAATGACTCTGTGTGTGTGTGTGTGTGTGTGTGTGTGCATGTCGTGAGCATATCTGCTAATGTACGTGTTTATTTGTAGCAATCACATTGTTTCAGAAACTGGTCAATGTTGATCACATGACCTAGTGATTATCCAAAGCTTAACGACGTCTGTTTGTCCAATGATTTAGTCTATAGGCGTTTTACGACAATTAACAAGGTTGCTATTCACTTAGTTATGCCTATCATTACAGAGTTTAAAGACCATAGTGAAATTTCTTGGCATATAATCCATGCTACTGTCGACATTTTGGCTTATTGCTTTAAAAACACCTGACAGACTTACTTTCAGTTTGTTATTGTAATTGCGATGTTGTGGTCACTCACGGACACTTCGTTCGTTGTTACCAACAAGATCCTGGTTGGTTATCCTGTGAACAAACATACATAAATGCATGCCTACCTACTTACCTACCTACCTACCTTCATACCTACTTACCTACCTACCTACCTACCTACCTACCTACCTACCTACTACCTACCTACCTACATACATACATACATACATACATACATACATACATACATACATACATACATACATACATACATACATACACATATATGCCCGCTCTACACAGAAGCATACATACATTCATGCATACATACATACATACATACATACATACATACATACATACATACATACATACACATACATACATACATACATACATACATACATACATACACATATATGCCCGCTCTACACAGAAGCATACATACATTTATACATACATACATACATACATACATACATACATACATACATACATACATACATACATACATACATACGTACGTACGAGTATACATATAGACATACACACGCATACGTACAATCAATATATGAGTGGCTCAGTGAAGATATATAAAACATTTCAGGATTTCTCTATATGTATGCATGCTATCGCTTGTACGTATGCCATACACACTTGCAAATAGAATTATAAAGCACGCTCCGGTGTATCAACGTGATATGCGCACCTATCACAAAAGTACAAAGATATCTACACCTGCACCATCGCAGATGTTTGCACTAACTTACATGTTCCCAAATCCTAGGAACTGCCTTTAATTCTAGCAAAGACCATTGTCAGTTCATTAGTGACCTGTTTCAAATCTGCAAAGAACTTGAATATATCTGAAATATCTGAATATATTTACAAGTTACAGACAAAGATTTACACCTAGCTGGCGTATAAATATAACAGTTAAAATTTAAATTCATAAAATAATAATTACCTCATTCATGTTGGCCCTGTCAACGTGCGACAACATACAACAACACTACTGGCAACTTTGACGACATTACTTCCACCTGAATGTGAGACTATGAAAGTTTAGAAATGTTCCTGATGGGTTTAGGAATATGACTGATACATATAATATTCAGGAAACTAATACGAAAAGATGACAAAACCATTATAAAAAGAGAGAAATCTAGCGTACGATCGTATTTTTTAATACAAGATATTAGTCTGCATGCGTGTGACTATTTGAATGTATACAATTATGTATGTATGAATGTATGTATGTATGTATGTATGTATGTATGTATGTATGCATGCATGCATGTATGTATGTATGTATGTATGTATGTATGTATGTATGTATGTATGTACGTATGTAC
>NC_042999.1:116598442-116600942 GCF_006345805.1 Octopus sinensis
CTGCCCATTGGTCAACTTTGTTTCATCATGACTATCAACTTTAAACCTTCATATATAAGATCAGATCATGTGTAAATAGAGAGATTAAAACGTCCTGTCTTTTAGATTTAAAAAATATTTCATCTTGCATTTTTATGGTTTCTTTTATTAAAATCAAATTCAGAATGATCCGCAAATATTCTGTCAAAACTTCCCAATGATGTGCAAATACTTTCTCAAAGCCTTAACATCTTACCTTGCCGAAATGAAGACAAAATATTTGGATTCTACGAATTGCCCGTAGTTATCAGACAGACTAACCTATACTCACTTTTTGCCAATCGAAAGCTGTTGCTGAATTTACCTAGAGCCATAAACCTTGATAGAATCATTTCAAAGAATTCATGACCTACAAATTTATCCATGCTGCTGACCTTCGATCGATAAACATAAATCATGGTACAACTATAGTGCAACACAATATCAACATAACAAGTGGTTTGGCTAATAGAGGAGCAAGGGAAGCAACCGCTTCCATCGGACACATTTTTCAAAATTGGCGCCTTTTCAATAATTTTTTCTAACTCTTTAGTTACTTATATCAGTAGTTGTAAGCTTCATACTTAATGACATTGTTGCTGAAACATAAAATTAACGAATGTAGAATAAATTGCGTATATTGTAACGAATGAAATATTTCGCTTAATATAAGGGAGTTAAAAATTATTTGGTGTGTCACGGCGCCATTTTTTTTATGTGCTCGCGTCCCCTAACTTTAGAACTTGGCTGCGACCTCTGAACCTGAGCAAAATGTATACTATATAATCACTCGATCTCTAACACCGTTTCATCATATCTAAGTAGTTTAGGCTCTAAACAGCGATAGAGTAAGAAAAATGTATTTGATTTACGTAATGGAGTAAAATGAACATTCCGTTACTGATGCTTCTTTTATTCAAGTTTCAACCTTTCACTGATTCATACACATTTTCTCAAGGCGCCGATATAATCTTTTATTCATTTATTCTTTTATTTGTTTTATTTATTTGAAAACCACCGTAGTAAAGCTCAGCACTGAAGGGTTTAGTCGATCAGATCGAACCTTGTACTTATTTTTTAAGGTCTGGTGCATATTTTCTCGGTCTGTTTCTAGGGTTTTGCAGATTTCTGTATTAAAAGATAACGTAGGCAAACCAGTTGAGAAGCAACGAGAAACAAGTACAAAAACAAAGGTACACACATTACAGTCTTTCACCTAGATCTACCTGTTAAATTTATTTACAAAACTTTAGTGGGCTCAGGGCTCCTGTAGAAGATACTTGCCCAGGGTGCAACACAATGAAACTGAACCCAAAAGCACATGGCTGCAAAGCAAACTTCTTAACCACACAATTATGCTTGTGCCATAGATTCCGAATAACACAATCCCGAACGTCATAAGATCAAATGCCAAACCATTGTCATGTGCATGATTATTTCTCTTTGCTGTGACTCTTTCACAACATAACACCATTCTACAACACAGTTTATGTTGACCAACACAATCTCGAAGGCCAAGATTTATCGTCATGAAAGTATGAACAGATACGGAATTACATAATTATCGTGTACGTAGATAGCTTAATAATTGAATGACTTCTTTCTTTGACTGTTAAGATTGAAAATGATACAAATTATAAATTTTTAATTTGGATGTCACACAGAATTACGAATTGAAGTATTGTCTAATACAGTGGTTTGCAACCGGAGTCCGCATGGCTTCTGAGGGTCCATATAAAATCTTTGGGAGTCCACGCAACAAAATAGTAAATTTTGGAAACACAATAGTATTTTAAGGGCCCATGAAAAGTTTTGCATTAGATAGTATTTATCAGTATGTATTGCAAGAAGTTTCTTTCTCAAACATTTTACATAGTTTAACCTACAGAAGTTAATGTGTGAAAACCAAGATCGGAATTTTGGAAGAAGTTTCTATAAAACTACATTTTAAACATCGAATGGCTATGAGGCTCCACCAGAATAAAATAATAAACAAAGGGGTCCATAGATTAAAAAAAGGTTGAGGACCTCTGGTCTAATACATCACTAACAGCAATTCCAACGAATAAATAGAAAAGGGTAAAGGCCCCTTTCGGTCATGAATGGCCATGGGATTGCATCAAGAAAGTTACCCTCCAAGGCGCAAGTCCGGGCAAGGTTGTTTATGGCGGACCAACAGTTGCCCATGCATACCGGCCTCCCCTCTCTCTCTCTCCACGCCACTGATCTTTTCCAAAGGAAGGCAAGGGCCGATACAACTTGGCACCTGTGATATCGCAACTCATTTCTACAGCTGAGTGAACTGGAGCAATGTGAAATAAAATGTCATGCTCAAGAACACGGCACACATCCCGGTCCGGGAATCGAACTCACTACTTCATGATTGTGAGCCCGACACTCAAACCACTGAGCCATGCGGCTCAGAACTCAAACTAACCTGCTTTAGAGAAGATACCGTGCATCTATTAATGAGCCTGGTGTG
>NC_042999.1:116605942-116615942 GCF_006345805.1 Octopus sinensis
TCTTTTGTCATTGATGAGAAATTCAATGCTGTAATGCTCAATGTCCTTGGAGTTGCATTTGGAACTGCAGCTATGAATATCGCTTTTCAAAGGCAGTACGACATTTCTATTTGGATTTAATTTACAGCCGACATGAAAATGTCCCATTCATACATGCCTGTTGATGCAGAGCGCAGCTTGTACGAAGATAACTTTGTAATTCGTGTATGTGCTCGGCAAAATTTGTTCCAGGCCGGATTGATTTGAACAAGTCTTAATGTGTGGAATTATTTTTTATTTCTCAAAATCGCTCCTACAGACTCTCTGGAAAAGTACTCATATTCGAAGTGGAAAGATACGTTGTGTAGGATAGTTCATGCATTACTATGCCCGTCTAGGAGAAATCGCATCGTAGTCAATCCCGCAGCAGCTTTTTGTTATCTACATGTTCAAATATAATAGATAATTTCAATTTGAGTAGATGACTTTTTCTCCAACATTGCATTAATACTTGAAAATTCAACAAACTTTTTATCTTTAGTTCTTACAATCTATAGTTTAAAACCCAACAAGAAGCGCCATTTCTTTTGTATGGGAGGACACAGGTTGTTCTGCAGTGGATTGCGTCTTCATGCATTGTAAAACCTGGAGTACAACACCATGGAAATTACGTATGATGTCAATTACGGATCATTTTTACCTTTCCGTTATAGAAATGACTTCAGTTCTCCTCTCAATTCGAAAACTTGATTATATGATTGATACTTTTCCTGATGATCACTGTAAAATTGTGTAAAATAATAACACATGAAAATTTGAACCCTAACTTGGCAAAGATTCAGAATAATGTAATGAGCTGCCGTGACCACTTCTTTTTCATTAATATTTGGAAGATAGATTTTGAGTTCAACAGTCGTAACACAATGAAGATTTTCGCGTTTTAAACTAATCGCTTCAAAAATCATTGTTAAAAATTTCTAACATAATTTGAGACTTTGTTGTTGTTCAAGGGGATACTGAAAAGTTCCTGGTTTTAAGCGTGTCGGTCAACCTTCCGAGTTCTTTTACAGGACTTAGACAAATTGAAGGACTGCTGCAATAAGTGTGTGAAATCTGAGAGGGGAATATGTTGAATAGAATCATAATTAACTGATCCTCCTGTATTTTCTTTCACCCAGAGCCAGGAACTTTTCAGGTCCCCCTCGTGGTTCTTATCATCTCATAGAAACTAAAAATGTGTTTTTCAATTCATCTTTAGTCGTGTTATGTAAATACCCACAGTTGATAAGACATTGAGACATCAGATAATGCATCCAACTGTATGACATGGATCTCTTCAGTTTCGCTCACAGATTTTTTTATTGTTTTTTTTTTTACTAAATAGTTTAAAACTTCGTATACTAGTGTAATTTCTCACCCTAAACATGGTTTACTTTCAACATTTTTGACAACATTTCGTATTTTAGAAATCATTTCGTGTTAAAGTTGTCATATTTGGGTAATTTTAACGTGTATTCAGCTGAAGATAGCTACTGCTGTATGCGATAGTAATAAACAACTTCCGGGTCATCTCTACATGTCTCCATTCTGTTCTATTTTATTTTTGTTTACTGCCTGTGTTGCATATTACACGCTTTTTTTTCTGCTTTTCGATCGCCCTTTTGTACATTTGCCTTTTCACCACTCGTACATTTACCATTTATATTGCCTATCCCAAGCAAATCACCCCTTCCTCCCAGTTATCTTAATCCTGTTGATAAACAGGCACTTCCTGCAACTAACTGTGAGTGTTCCCACGAGCAATTTTTAGTACAATTTTTTCTGTTTGTCTGTTTATGTTTCCCTTTAAGTCTCCTGTGAAGGCGCGTGGCTTAGTGGTTAGGGTATTCGGCTCATAATCGCAAACTCATAAGTTTGATTCCCGGTGACGTGTCGTGTCCTTTATTTCACGTTGTTCCTGGCAAAAATGAGTAGTACTTGTATTTCAAAGGGCCAGCCTTGTTACATTCTGTGCGACGCCGAATCTCCTTGAGAACAACATTAAGGTTACATGTGTCTGTGGAGTGCTCAGCCACTTGCCCATTAATTTCACAAGCAGGCTGTTCCGTCGATCGGCCCAACTGGAGCCCTCGTCGTCGTAACTGACGGAGTGCCATTAAGTTTCCTACTCCTTTAGAGTATTGGTCCTTTAAAATGCATATATGTTTAGATAATTTTTTGTGTTGGAATGTTATTAGTTAACGTAGCTATTGTGTCTGATACTTGTATATCAGAGTATCTTTATTACTTGTATTTATGGTCGTGTAATTAATGAGTTTATTATTACCGTGCTGGGGAGTATGATCTGCGTTGCTGTTGTGTATGTGAATTAGGTTGTGCATGTACCTGTGCTTGTAATAAAGCTACATATGATAGAGGTGGTGGCGGTGATGATGGTTTTGATAACTATCAAGATATTTCTACTCTAGGCACAAGACCCAAAATTTGGGGGAGGGGACCAGTCGATTAGATCGACCCCAGTACGCAAGTGGTACTTAATTTATCGAACCCAGTACGCAACTGGTACTTAATTTATCGACCCCGAAAGGATGAAAGGCAAAGTCGACGTCGGCGGAATTTGAACTCAGAACGTAAAGACAGACGAAATATTGTTAAGCATTTCGCCTGGCGTGCTAACGTTTCTTATTTCTTTATTGCCCACAAGGGGCTAAACATAGAGGGAGCAAACAAGGACAGACAAAGGGATTAAGTCGATTACATTGACCCCAGTGCGTAACTGGTACTTAATTTATCGACCCCCGAAAGGATGAAAGGCAAAGTCGACTTCGGTGGAATTTGAACTCAGAACGTAAAGACAGACAAAATACTTATTTCTTTACTACCCACAAGGGGCTAAACACAGAGAGGACAAACAAGGACAGACAAATGGATTAAGTCGATTACATCGACCCCAGTGCGTAACTGGTACTTATTTAATCGACCCCGAAAGGATGAAAGGTAAAGCCGACCTCGGCGGAATTTGAATTCAGAACGTAACGGCAGACGAAATACGGCTACGCATTTCGCCCGGCATGCTAACGTTTCTGCCAGCTCGCCGCCTTCACGATAGTAAGTATTAAAATATCGGAGTAGCTGTGAAGGCGCATGACTTAGTGGTTAGGGTATTTGGTTCACGATCGTAAGGTCATGAGTTCGATTCTCGGCGGCGATTTATGTCCTTGAGCAAAACACTTTATTTTCACATTGCTCCAGTACACTCAGCTGGCAAAAATAAGTAGTACCTGTATTTCAAAGGGCCAACCTTGTCACACTCTGTCTCACGCTGAATCTCCTGAGAACTACGTTAAGGGTACGCGTGTCAGTAGAATGCTCAGCCTCTTGCACGTTAATTTCACGAGCAAGCTGTTCCTTTGATCGGATCAACTGGAACCCTCGTCGTCGTAGCCACAGAGTACTACTGGGGTAGCTGCTGTTGAGAGTTATGTTGGTACACAGTTGCTCAAAAGCACTCCCCAATAAGTTCCTTTCGACTAGTTTGTTTTGTGTTGGCGTTTTAGTTTCTTTTTCTTTTTGCATTAGTAGCCTTTTAGAAATTCAGACTCCCCATCGACACCTCCGCCACACGACTAGAAGCAGCACAGCAGCACCGGCACCAAGAGTGGAAGCAACAGTGACAGAAACGACACTACTCTCAATAACCACCACGTGACCAACAACAGCATCTAAAAGCCCTTAAACAACAACAACAACAAAAGAAAAAGACAATGACTCCTAAGACATGCTCCTTTCCTTTTGAGCCACTCATACGCACATACGTAATACCATATATACATACATACATATATACACACATACTTATGATGACTGCCTCATATATATATGTATATATATATATATATATATATTATATATATATATATATATAATATATATATAGGCGCAGGAGTGGCTGTGTGGTAAATAGCTCGCATACCAACCACATAGTTCCGGGTTCAGTCCCACTGCGTGACATCTTGGGCAAGTGTCTTCTACTTGCCCTCGAGCCGACCAAAGCCTTATGAGTGGATTTGGTAGACGAAAACTGAAAGAAGCCCGTCGTATATATGTATATGTGTATATTTTGTGAATATACACGGTTCAGTGGTTAGAGCGTCGAGCTTACGATCGTGAGGTAGTGAGTTCGAATCCCGGACCGGGCTGCGTGTTGTGTTCTTGAGCAAGACACTTTATTTCACGTTGCTCCAGTTCACTCAGAAAGTGCCAAGCTGTATCGGCCCTTGGATAACATCGGTGGCGTGGAGAGGAGAGGCTGGTATGCATGGGCGACTACTGGTCTTCCATAAACAACCATAAACAACCGGACTTGTGCCTGGGAGGGTAACTTTCTAGGTCCAATCCCATGGTCACTCATGACCGCAGGGGTCTCAGCAGCATATTTTGTGGATCTGTGTTTGTGTCCTCCCACCATTGCTTGACAACCGATGTTGGTGTGTCTACGTTCCCATAACTTAGCGGTTCGGCAAAAGAGACCGATAGAATAAAGATAGATAGATAGATAGATAGATAGATAGATAGATAGATAGATAGATAGATAGATATTACTCTTTTACTTATTACAGTCATTTGACTATGGCCATGCTGGAGCACCGCCTTTAGTCGAGAAAATCGACCCCAGGACTTATTTTTTATAAGCCTGTCGGTCTCTTTTGCCTTGTCTCTAAGTTACGGGAACGTAAATATACCAGCATTGGTTGTCAAACGATGTTGGTGGGGACAAACATATATATATATACAACGGGCTTCTTTCGGTTTCCGTCTACCAAATCCACTCACTAGACTTAGGTTGGCCTAAGGCTATAGTAGAAGACACTTGCGCAAGTTGCCACGCAGTGGGACTGAATCTGGAACCATGTGGTTGGTAAGCAAGCTACTTACCACACCGCCATATTTATATATACACCTCGAACAAACTGCCATGTCATACTCGTCTCCGAGTGATGATGATGATGTTCATATATATATATATCATCATCATCACTCGGAGACGAGTATGACATGGTAGTTTGTTCGAGGTGTTCATTTAGTCACGAGCTGACAGAGACACACGTTTGGCCCACCCGTACTTGACCCAATACATTATAAAGGACGTGACTGCTAGAAGTAGAAAGGACCACACTAGTATTCGATTAACAGGAAATGAAGTGTCTTGCTCAAGGACATGGCGGGCTGTTTAGTCCAGAAATTGAGACTATGGCCTTGCGATTACGTATCCAACATCCTGCATTACCGAACACTCCTTTCTTCAGCTGTCAAATGTATTATTGTAGAAGCGTTTGATAAAGTCACTGAAGACAGAGATTCCCGGCAACATTGATACAACTAGATGTCCGGCTTCTTTTGACGCACTGCAGTACGTTTCTGTTCTTCTTCCTCTTAGCTATTTAACCACTACACCACACAGAGGGCAGCTGCAATCACTTCAATCTTATAACAGAAATTTTGTTTTGATCGACTACCTGCTGGGTATTATTTGCTCTTTGCTCTTAGATTAGTTCTTCCACCCACATCACTCTGACATGTCCTCGCCTGAAGAACACTTCTCGAATCATTACTTTTTTAGCCTTCCTAAGTCAAAAAAATGCTTGTGGATGTGTGTTTCTGTGTGCGAATAAGTGAGTTAGTGTGTGAATGTATATAAGTATGTATGGTCCAAATGTACAGATAACAAACCACAGAGACCGGTGAAGTAACAACAAGCAGGTGTGTAAGCTTGACGCTCGGGAAAAATGGAGAAGCCTTTGACGTTTCGAGCCTATGCTCTACGACAAAAACAAGTTCGAAAGTTCGAAAAGTTTTGAAGGTTCGAGAAGCTGTGTTAGATTGGTATGTTAAAAATCAACATCCGTGTACAGTAAAATCCATGACGGTAGAGCCCGAGAAGTTCCAATGGTAAGTATATAGTACACACTGTATATAAAATGTTCAATGCATCTAATTCATATTTGAATTTAATTTTACGTATGCATCGTCGTGGCATACCAGCAAATGGTTCTTTTTTTTGTACTATTTGTATATAGTCATGGACTGATGATTCAGTTTGCCCTTGGTCCTATTCAGATACGGGATGTTGATAAGCCACAAAAATGGTAAAATATCGGTATCCATCACCTGAATATATATATGTGTGTGTGTGTGTGTGTGTGTGTGTGTGGTGTGTGTGTGTGCGCGCGCGCGCGCGCGCGTGTGTGTGTGTGTGTGTGTGTGCGTGTGTGTGTGTGTATGTGTGTGTGTGTGTGTGCGGGCGTCACGCCACTTAGAAGAAACACCTCAAGTGCGTTTCGTATGAGTATCACTATTTAAATTAAAACAATGAGTCCAAAAAAATGTATTTTGTCTTCTCTGAGGACATTTGGGCGTAGTTTTAAATAAAGTGATTTTTATCATACTATATATGTGCGTGTGTATGTGTGTGAATGTGTGTGTGTGAGTGTGTGTGTGTGTGTGTGTGTGTGAGTGTGTGTGTGTATGTGTGTGTCTGTGTGCGCGCGCCTGTGTACGTATGTATATATGTATTTACGTACGTATTTATGTATGTTTGTATACATACATACATACATACATACATACATACATACATACATACACGTACATATGTATGTATACAAAGACAAAGATAACAAACTAATTTCTCTTAATCAGACAGTAGGAAAGCAAAATATATTATCTTTGTGTGCTATCCCAGATAATGATAATTAGGTTGAAATTCCAATGGCGTTTGAAGTCCACATCCATGCCTACTGCGTAGGTATGACGTGAATTGCCTAGTGTACATACAGATAACATTTTGTGTGGAAACAGTGTATGTAGGTGAGTGTCATCCACCCGTTTCAAGAAACCAGTCGTTAAACTATAGAAGGAAACTTACGGTCGATATAAATCAAATCTCGAAACATACCAAGATTAATAGAGTGTGACGAGGGTCTACATTGGTTACTGCGGCAATGGTAAAATTTAAAAGAAAATTTCCAATTCAAGAGATGGAAAATGGGGTAAATTGATGATCTTTGGCATAGGCGTTGCCAAAGTAATATGAATGCTTTCGCAAAATTTCTCAAAGGTGGAACTCCATTGGTACGCAACGTAGAGGATAGAGAGTTATGACTATTTTGCTCTGCAGGTACTTTGAGCGGACAGTGAGCCTCAAAGTGATGAAAGACGCGGTCGTTACGTTGTTTAGCCCCTGGTCAACACAGCCCGAGCATACATATGTGCAAAGGCATCCAAACCTAAATCCTCTCGTCTTTTTTATTTATCAACAACTGTATCGCTCAATTAATACTTCCTTATTTAAGAAGCTGGTACGTGATTTGGGCAAGATGTAGATGTTATTTCTAGTAGATCGAGCGACTTCATAAAGATTGCCCCGTTTGTTTACAAAGGTAAACTCTGTTGGGAACTAAACACCTTGTAATGTGTTTCTTAATAGAATCGAAGAGTTTGTCTCTGTTGATAATTGAACGCCTTGTTATGTGTTTCGTTAGATCCCAATAAAGAAGGAAATATATTAAATAATCAGGTGAGGACACAAACTAACTTGAGAGTAGAATGATTGTGGTCACCTTGTTGGTAGAGTGATCTGAAATGTGTTTGCACTTAGTGACTGTGCATTCGTAGGTGGGGCGTTAGATCAAGGCGTGGAAAAGATTTTGAGAGCTGTATCTTTATCGTGTATTATTTGAAGGAAGACGGCCAGCTAATCGGGTAGCATATCAGCAGAAGTGTTAAAACCGTTATATTGGTTCGGAAGAAGGCGGCGAGCTGGCAGAATCGTTGGCACGCCGGGCGAAATGCGTAGCCGTATTTCGTCTGTCGTTACGTTCTGAGTTCAAATTCCACCGAGGTCGACTTTGCCTTTCATCCTCTCGGGGTCGATAAATAAAGTACCAGTTTTGCACTGGGTCGATGTAATCGACTTAATCCCTTTGTCTGTCCTTGTTTGTCCCCTCTATGTTTAGCCCCTTGTGGGTAGTAAAGAAATATATATTGGTTCGGACCGAGACCTTTTTTTTTTTTATGAAGAGCTAGGAAGTTGTGCTGCAATATGGGAGATGGGAGACGCAGAAAAAAAGCATATTTTGCTTTCCCTATCGCTTTCTCGCAAGTATAGTAACGATGTTAAACAGTTTAGGAGTGCGAATTTCAAATTAAAACAACTGAATATCGGATTAAAACAATCGAAACTCCGATTTAAATTATATGAACTTTAATATAAATTTTTATTTATAACAAATGAATATCAAATTAAAATAAATCAAATTCATATTAATATAACTAATGTGGGGTGAGAAAAATTACGCTTAATTTAAAACCTGTTATTTTGTTCAAATTCATGATATAACTTGACTGAATCAAGGTTTTCTAAACAAGAGTTTTTATTAAAGATTCAGGAGTCTGTCTCAGGCGGGTTGATATTAAACGGGTTGATAATAATTTTCCTTATTCCCCACAGAGGTTTATGTTTGTTATATCGTAGCTAGCCCAATTAATAATTTATGTGTGATGAAATATTCTTTCTGATTTTGGCACACAAGGTAAGTAATTCTAAGTGAAGAAGGCAGTCGATTAGATCGACTCCAGTGTATAACTGGTACTTATTTTATCGACCACGAAAGGATGAAAGGGAGAGTCGACCCCACATTTGAATTCACGACGTAAATTCGGAAGAAATGCCGCAAAGCATTTTGTCTGGCGCGGTAACAATTCTGCCAGCTCGCTACCTTTGTATGATTGAATATTACAAGTAAAATCTTGGAAAAAAAATAAAAACAGCAATTTTTGTTCGTCGGATTCAACATCAAAATGTATGTAGCATAGGCATATGTTATTAGATCGTCAAGTATGAAATTTGTAAAAGGTATATGGTAAACTTTGACAGCTGCTCATTTGACAGCTGCGCCATTATTATATTTTGACAATCTTTACTTTTTGTTAGAAAGCTGACACATCTATTTCTTTATTCTAGCTCATTTTGCGCTTTTTAAAGTATTTATAAATCGTTTTTTTTTTTTTTGCTATTTTTGTTTAGAGATGGCTAAGTCGGAAATTCGTATGTGTTTGGTGTTATGGCGCAGGTGTGATCCACCATGAGTTCATTAAACCTGGCTCATCAATCACGGCCGAAGTATACTGCAACCAACTGAACCAAATGATGCTGAAAATTACCAAAAAAAAAAAACCTAGCCTAGATTAGTCAACAGATCCACTCTTATTTTATTGCAAGACAACGCCAGACCACACATCACAAAAATGACATTGGCGAAACTACAGGAGTTGGAGTTAGAAGTTCTCCATCATCCACCATACTCATCTGATCTTGCCCCCACTGACTACCACTTCTTCCAGAATTTGGATAACTTTTTGATAGGAAAAAAATTTAATTTCGACGATGCAGTAAAACAAGCCTTCCAAGATTTTATTGACTCTAGATTGCCAGGCTTGTACAGTTCCGGGCTGGACAAGTTACCGCTGAAATGGCAAAAGTCTATTGACAATAAAGTTGCATACTTTGATGAATAAAACTATTCCTTGTATTTATAAAACATCAGCAAATTTTTTTTTCTTTTCTACAAATTTCACACTTGACCATCAAATAGTTAATGAAATCGGCTTAATGAGTAGAAAGACTTTTTCAGAAACTTGGGGTTTGTGGGAAAATCCATTTAAATAAAAGACGTATTTTATTTAAATGACTATAATTACTATCATACAAGATATTTTGTGAGTAATATAATTATTACCGACAGAAGCAGTATAAATAACAAAAGGTAATATTTATCTCCACTTAAATGTCGATGTTGTGTTAGAACACAGGATACTTTGATGGTTATCACGAGAGAACCTCTCATATGAGCTTTTGGTGCATATAAGTGACATAAGCAATATTAATACTAAAAGGTAATACACCAAAAGCCCATATGAGAGGTTTCCTTATGATAACTATCGCAGTATTCTGTGTTCTGAC
>NC_042999.1:116620942-116653442 GCF_006345805.1 Octopus sinensis
CGCAGCCGACGCTCTGGAGCAGGAGTGAAGAACAGCTCTTTCGAGAGGTTACACTTCCCGCTTATGATGTTGTGAGCGAGAATGAGATCACCACGGCGGCGGCGTTTTTCAAGAGAATAAAGGTCGAGCGTCCTCAGCCTTTCTTCGTAGGACAAATTTTTGAGACCATGAACCAGGCGGGTAGCCAGCCTTTGGACTCTTTCGAGGTGCTGTATGTCTTTGAGGAGATAAGGAGAAGAGGCTTGAATCCCATACTCCAATATGGGTCTCACCAGCGTGACATAGAGTGGCAGGAATATGGCTGCTGTGAGCACTCCGAATGACCGTCGAATCAAAAACAGAATTCCGCGCGCTTTGTTGGCAGCATGGACGCACTGGGCCGAAGGCGAAAAGGAGGAATCCACCAAGATACCCAGGTCCTTTACCTGATCGGTCCTCTCCAGCAGCAGACGACCCGGCTCGAAATCAAGTTGAGTTGCAGGAGTAGAGCCGACAGGCAGATGACAGCACTTTGACACGTTCAGACACAGGTCCCAATCGTTAGACCACTTCCAAATTTGGTGGAGGCATCGACGAAGATCCTCTATACTTCCGCGAGGAGCGACCAGTTTGATATCGTCGGCAAATAGAAGGGTGTGTTGCGTGAGGTCGTCGGGCAAGTCATTTATGAAGACTAAGAACAACAAGGGCCCAAGCACTGAACATTGAGGCACGCCACTGCTCGCACTGGAGACGTCACAATGAAGCGTGATATACTAGCAAGCCTGTACTCTAAAACCTCAGCAATCAAGTTCTTTGATTCCAGTCTAACCTATTTACTGCTCGCTTTCACTAAAACTCCCTATGGCAAGAGCCTACTAGTGACTGACATAGAAAAGCAGATCTCAAGATCTGGCTTTTCGTAATCCATGTCGGTGTTCATGAAGGAGAGAGAGAGAGAGAGAGAGAGAGAGAGAGAGAGAGAGAGAGAGAGAGAGAGAGAGAGAGAGATTAAAAGTGTTTCAGAATGTTGAAATTATGGTTGCCTTGAGACGGCGAGCTGGCACATCGTTACTGCGCCGGGCAAAATCCTTCGCGTCATTTCGTTCATCTTTACGTTCTGAGCTCAAATTCCGCCGAAGTCAACTTTGCTTTTCATCTTTTCGGGGTCGATACAATAAGTACCAGTTGCTGGGGTTGATTTCATCGACTTACACGGGCCCCCGAAATTGCTGGCCTTGTGCCAAGATTTGAAACCGATTACTTTCGATATATTGGATGCGAGTATAATAGGACGGTAGTAAATTGGATCAGAGAATTGTCATTTATTTGTTTAGTATTCCAGCAAGTTGAAGAGTTTATCCATCAAACCACCAATCATCCCATTGAATCAATGGCCAAACAATAACTATTCAACTATTCAGTTGTCTACAATTTTATTTAACCATTCAGCAATTCACAAGTCAAGCATCATGATCAGTCAGCCAGCTCTCATTCTAATCCTTCAATAGTCAAACACCTTAACCACTTAAAGCTCCTGTGCGGTACATATTGTGTAGCCTAACCTTAATCTTTTGCCTGTCTTACACCTCAGTCACTTGGTAACACGTCTTAACCACTCGGCCATCCCAAAACCTGACACTTTAGCTATTCACCTACCACATATCTTTTTAAAAAAATAAACACCACAGAAAAATGTTGCTGTGTCCAATACTATACTTCGGGATTTTTCACTTTTATTTATTCATATAACAACTACCTTAGAAACATTGTGTGCCAATCCTTTACTTAAAAGAAAAAGAAAATAAAAAGCGAGAGAAAAAAAGAAAAATAAGAAAGAAGTATAAATTGTCAGATTACAGCCAAAGGTTTCAGAAGCTCTGTCCTTCATTTGCACAAGCTGTAAAGGATGTTGACTCTTTATTGGCTCTTTACATTTAATGACAGCCTTGACATGACACCAACCTGATTTCAGTCCCCTTTTTTAAGCCTGTTCTCTATTTGCTTACATATTTGTAATTCATTTGGCCTATTTGTTCTTCGAAAGTCTTATTTCTTTTATTTATATTGTTTTTTATTTATTTATTTTACATCCTCAGATCCCCTTATTCCCGCTTTTCTTCCTCTTTTTCTTTCTGCCTGTTTTTGTTTGTAGATTTTAATACTTCCAACCTCTATCTTCCACTTTCACTGCTTTTTCGAAATTATATGAGATATCACAAACAGCTGAGTTAGAGATTTCTAAAGACTAAAGACTCCGCCGGTTACGACGACGAGGGTCCCAGCTGATACGATCAACGGAACAGCTTGCTCGTGAAATTAACGTGCAAATGGCTGAGCATTCCACAGACACGTGTACCCTTAACGTAGTTCTCGGGGATAATCAGCGTGACACAGAGAGTGACAAGGCTGACCCTTTGAAATACAAGTACAACTCATTTTTGCCAGCTGAGTGGACTGGAGCAACGTGAAATAAAGTGTCTTGCTCAAGGACACAACGCGTCGCCGGGAATCGAACTCACAACCTTACGATCATGAGCCGAATGCCCTAACCACTAAGCCACGCGCCCTCACTGAGTTAGAGATACATAATACGTAACAGCCAAATTATTTGATGCGATTAAGAGTAACTCTAAGTGGATTCTTGGGTAACTATGATAAATACTATAAGTGTTAAAAGAGATATGATATATATCACCACAATGAAACAAATAAATGGAGCTGGAATAATATCTGTTACACACTTGAAGTTATAAACAATCATATATTAACGATTTAATTAGCATGATTTAATTAGGCGCAGGTGTGGCTGAGTGTCAAAGGAGATTGCTTCCCAACCACATGGTTCAGGGTTCAGTGACACTTTGAGTAAGTGTTTTCTGCTACAGCCTCTGGCCGACCAAAGCCTTGTGAGCGGATTTGGTAAATGGAAACTGAAAGAAGACTGTATGTGTGTGCGCGCGTCTTTGTGTTTGTATTTGTCCCTCCATCACCGCTTGATAGCCCGTGTTGGTGTGTTGACGTCTCCGTAATTTTGTGGTTCGGAAAAAGAGACCAATACAATAAATACTAGGCTTAAGAAATAAGTCATGGGGTCGATTTATTCGACTAAAATCCTTCAACGCGGTGCTCCAGCATGGCTGCAGTCAAAAGACTGTGAAACAAGTAAAAGAATAAAAGAGTGCATAAAACTAGTTTTCTGAGAAAGAATAGTTAAAATCCATTATATCACAGGTACTTATTTGCCATAAATGTTTTTGTACAGAGCGCTTACTATTCTATCAACACTGTAGCAGCAGAAGTAAAATTTGCCTCGGCGGATTTGATTTCAGCACCTGAAGCTAGGGAGGAAAAAAAGAAGAAAAACTGATGTTTTGTGTATCACAATGTTTCATATGATGAATCTTCCTTTTTCCCTTCAATAATTATAGTTTTTCCGTTGTCATCGTCTTGTTGTTGTTGTTTTTGTTTAGCCCCTAGGTTAGACCTATTATCAAAAACATTCCAGCCGTGGCTTTCCCCTCTTTTTCTTTTGCTAGACACAGTGTACGTAATTCAATGTGTTACTGTTTACTAAAGTGTAAAGTGAGATTTAAGGGAGAATAGGCTACTATGTCTAAAAGAATCGACCGACTGCTCTGTCTATTTCTCTCTCTCTCCTTCTCTCTTTCTTTTTTTTCTCTCTCTCCCCCTCTTTCGCTCTTCATTGCATTCCTAGAAAGCAGTTGAAAACTTTTAGTAATGTGAAACCGGGGCGCAGGTTTGGTTTCTTATTAGGTTAATGCACTTCATCTTCCAGCTGTAGACAATAAGCATGATAAGGGATAGGCTTGTAAATATACATGTAGACGGAACCTTCAGTTGTAATCCGAAGACCAATCAATTAACGAATAGCTCTAAAAAACCATTGGAGGTTGGGTCGAAACATGAACTCCTTAACATGAAGTATAGTTGTTGTTTAACCTTCAAACTAGTCCTCAAATTCATTCTAATTGTGACCATGCTGTTCCATGTGTGTGTCGGGCGAGCGGCGGGGGCGTGCGTGCGTGTGTGCGTGTGTGTGTGTGTGTGTGTGTGTGTGTGTGTGTGTGTGTGTGTGTGTGTGTGTGTGTGCGTGCATGCGCGTGTGTGTGCGCGTGTGCGCGCGATGGGGGAGCTTACAATAAAACAGTCCTCCGCAACTGGTATGCCGCGGCACACTGGTGTGCCTTGAGACGATGCTAAGTGTACCGCATTGTGACCTGAATACAATCCCCCACCCGCTATACTCTTAGTTATATTTTTAGTTCAGATGTGCCACCAAATTTTTGAAGAGAATATAAGTGTACCGCAAGTGGAAAAAGGTCGTGGAGTACTGCTATACATTATCCTTCCTCTTTCTGAGATGGCAGGGTGTAATCTGAGAGAGATTTGGCTGCAATAGCTCCGTTATTTCTTTGGGCAAAATGCCTCCACCATCTTTAAAGATGAGGTACGGAGGTGTGAATCAACCTTTAAATATATCTTCTAGATTTGTTTTTCATTATATACAAATTTATAATAAAATGGAAATGGAACACGGAAGCAATTTTATGGGGTCCATAAAATAAGTACCAGTTGAGTGCTGGGCTCGATGTAATCGACTTAGCTCCTTTCCAGAATTTGTTGGCCTTGTGCCAAAATTTGAAACCATTATTATAATCATCAGCATCATCATTGCACAAGATGCAAATCGCCAGATGTAGATGATCTTCCCTATGGATTCTATGTATTCATGTCAGATTTGTTTCGCGACCTCTTGACAGACGTTTACCACAACTAGCAACAGAACGGGAGAATTCTCAGTGCCGTTAGTTGGGTATGGTGACACTGCTGAAGAAAGACGCCGACAGTGAGGATATACTAGGGATATAAACACAGAGTTTAAGATTTTAGCCGAGGTGTTAGCGAAAAGGTTGGCGCTTGTTGTTGGTAGTCTAAAAGGGGGAGCAAAAACGTGTGCAATCTCGAACAGGTCTATCCACGACAGCTTCCACTTTATGCGATACATCAAAGAAAAGGCTGGGATTAAAGCTGGCTTCGGTGGGGCTCTGATCAATTTGGATCAATCAAAAGCATTTAATAAGGTCGATCAACGGTACCTGGAAGCCGTCGTCTAAGCAGCCGGTTTCGGACCCGTTTTCAGAAGCTGGATCACTGCAATGCACAGCGTCACCTGCTCGGTAGTCAAAGTAAAGGACCATCTATCGGAACCGTTTAGCATCGCACGCTCGGTCCATCAGGGCTGACCGCTGTCACCTCTTCTGTACGTGATGGCTCTCGAGCCACTGCTGCGGAAGTTGGAACAATTGAGGGGTATCCTTTTCGAACTGAGTCTCAAAAGAGCAGTGTCTGCATACACAGACGACATCACCGTCATGGTGTCGGACGCCTCCGAAGTGGAGACGGTCGGCTCCATTCTAGAAGAATATGAGTCGGTTGCAGGGGCTAAAATCAATGCAAAGTAGTCGGTGGGCTTGCGACTGGGCATCTGGAGAAGCAGATTATTGCCGTCAGACGGCATAATCGGACGCTGGTCTGACGGACCATTTTAAAGTGTTTGGGGTCAGGTTTGGTCCAGAATTTCCGATGAATTAGATTTTGGACGAGGTGACGAACAGGGTGGCCGGTCTTACCCAGAAATGGACTGAAGGGAAGCTGTCCTTGAAAGGTTGGACAGAGGTGGCGAATGCCTACATCGCCTCCGTTATCATTTATCGTCTGACCGTTGTGCCTTGCTCCAGTTATTGCTTGATCAAGTTGGAGCGTGTCTTGTTCATGTTCTTGCGGAAGGGACGCGTTCTAATGGTCAGGCGGCCAACCTGCTGTTAGCTCCCTCTGAGTTGTGGCTTAGGCATCCGTGGCCTTTGGTGTGCAGACATACGCTAAGGTTGTGCTACCTGCAACGATTTCTAGAAGGTGAACGCGTGTGTCACCGTTTCTGAGGCACGTATTTCCGCAAATCTTTGGCGGGGTTGCAGTCTTGGGTGAAGGGTAGACCAAGACTGGTCACCTAGCACTTAGGATGTCGTCAGGCACTCACTGTCCTCAACCAGTCGGACAATAGCTATTTATAAAGGATTAGTGACGGGAAAGTGCGACGATGTCCTGGGCGTTGACTAAGAAGAACTGACTAGCCTGTTCCGGAGGACTTTCCGGTCAGGGACTATCACGGATAATTTCCAAATTTGGTTTGGCAGTGCTACCGGGTGTCACTACCGGTTCGAGATAAACTCTGCAGGCACGGATATACTGTCAGACGGGTTTTTCCGACGTGCGCGCTGAGCGACGAAACTGTTCTGCATGCACTCGCTCAGTGTCCGCTATTTGCTAACTTATGGAGTTATGTCGAACAGCTGCTGTCGCGTGTGGGACGGATCCGTCTGCTGTCCAAGTCTATAGTGATAATTTTCCCGCTGCCCTCCATCAATTGGGTAAGCATGGCAGTTTTTATTTGCCTGGTTGCTGTGGCGAAAGAGTTTGTCTGATTGGCGAGGCTGAAAGGAATGAGGACAGAAACATTCCTCTTTGGTAAAACCCTCATCGACTTTTTCAAGTTTCACTTGGAAAGGCAAGTGAGGGTGGAGAGAGAAATGCTGTCCTCGAGTGAATTTATGAAAAGGTGGGTTCAAGTTGCGAAAATGGCAAGAGTGGATGGTACCACTCTCGGTGTAGAGCTATTAGTCGGAGGGAAGAAGTTGGAAAGGTATTTGTCCGTGGTATTCAGGATGATCTTGGATGGTGGGTTCCTCAATCATCCCTAGTGGTCCTCCTGTATCAGGAGCCCCCCAACATCACAATTTTTTTCCTTATTTTTGTATACTATGTATACTTCACTTCTTTTAATGTATACTGTGTATACTACTTTTCCTTTTTTTTATCATTCCATTATATCTACCCCCCCACACACACACACATTTTATCTTTGTTTTTGTATTGCCCTCCCTCATCCTTCGCTCTGGTGGCAAATAAAAGAAATCATTATTATTATTATTATTATTATTATTATTATTATTATTATTATATTATTATTATTATTATTATCATCATTATTATTATTATTCAGTAGTTTTATTTTTATAGCGTGCTTTCACTTCATCACCGAGCGCAGCTCTGTGTGCCTTGGGTATGTGCTGTGATTTGCTGTGATGCTCTGATGGTTATTGTATGGAAAGTGTTCTGCGTAGGATGTGTGCAGTGCCTAGTAGTGCAATTTTCTGTATGTTATATGTGTTTGTAAGTCCTGGTGTTTTTGTTATGTATTTGTCTGAATATTTTATTATTATTATTATTATTATTATTATTATTATTATTATTATTATTATCGTTGTTGTTGTTGTTGTTGTTGTTGTTGTTGTTGTTGTTGTTGTTAAATTTCACCGAGGTCGACTTTGTCTTTCATCCTTTCTGGGGTCGATAAATTAAGTACCAGTGAAACACTGGGATCGATGTAATTGACTAGTCTCCTGCTAAATTTCAGGTCTTGTGCCTTTAGTAGAAAAGATTATTATTATTATTATTATTATTATTATTATTATTATCACTATTATTATTATTATTATTATTATTAGTAGTAGTAGTAGTAGTAGTAGTAGTAGTAGTAGTAGTAGTAGTAGTAGTAGTAGTATGAAAGTCAGTCACCTATTGGAATCGTTTAGTATTTTGCGTTCGGTCCACCAAAGTTGCCCGCTCTCGTCCCTTGTGTATGTATTGACCTTAGAGCCACTCTTACGGAAAATAGAGGCGTTGAGCGGTTTCCCGTCAGAGCTAGAATGCGAGTGAAACGTGTTGGTATATGCAGATGACGTCACCATAGCACATCAAGACACTCTCCACCGCTCTAATGAATATGAAGCGATGACAGGAGTGAAAATTAACCCAGACAAATCGGTAGGCCTGCAACTCGGCACCTGGAGAGGCAGGTCTATGTCGCCCAACAGCGTTGTAGGGCACTGGACAGACGGAGCGGTTAAGCTACTCGGAGTTTAGTTCAGTCTCGACCTCCGGGTGGACAAGAACTTGGACGAGGTGACGATAATGGTAGCCAAACTCACTCAGAAATGGGCTGAGAGGAAACTGTCCCTGAAAGGTCGGGCGGAGGTGGCGAATACGCCTATCGCATCCGTCATCTATTACTGTCTGACCGTCGTGCCTTGCCCCGATTCACGCCTGAACAAGTTGGAGCGTACACTCTTTCGCTTTCTGTGTCAAGCGGTCCATCTGCTGTCAACAGCTGCTGAACGGTGGGCTAGGAATGCCGTGGTTGCTGATGCGCTGGCATGCACTGAGGCTGCGGCATCTCCAGCGTTTCCTTGAAGGTGAACAGGGGTGGTCGCTTTTCGTCAGACGCGCTTTTCCTCAACTCGCCTCCTTAACGGAGCTGCAACCCTGGGTTAAGCTGAGACAGAGGGCGGGTGAATGGTACCATGAGTGCCGACAGGCCCTCTTAGTTCTCTATCAGTCAGGCAATGCGGTCGGTGGAAATTCTACCTTGGTGTTCTATAACAGGTTAGTGGAGGAGAGGTGCGACGACGTCCTTGGGGAGGCTCTGGGCTTCAATGAGGAACAACTGGCTGATCTTTTCCGGAGGATTTTCAGGCTGGGGCGTATGGATAACTTCCAGAAATCCACAGGCACAGAAGTGCCGTCAGCCGAGCTACTCGAGATGTGTGTATAGAGCGATGAAACCGTTTTGCATGCACTAGTCCATTGCCCGACAATTTTTGACGCTAGGGTTTATGTCGAGTACTAGTCGCGTGTCGCACGAATCCGGTTATCAATCGGGATTATTATTAAGATTGCTCCGCCCCCTTCCTTTGGTCGGGAAGGCTGGGCAGTTTTCATCTACTTGATGGCCATGGCAAAAAAAGTTGTTTGGTGGAAAAGACTGAAAGGGCTGAAGACGAGCACTTTCCTCTCTGGAGAATTTCTGATCAACTATTTCAGGTCCCACTTGAAGAGGTGGATCAGAGTGGAGAAGGGGACGCTCCCTTTCAGCCAATCTATTGAAAGGTGGATGAGAGTGGCGTGCATGAGCCTCTGAGTGGAGTAAGAGAGAGAGGAAGCACTTGCCTACGTGATCAAGGAAACCATGATTGTCTGTGGGGTTTGCACGGTTTTCCTTTGGAAGTCTACACTACACTCCATTGGGAAATTGTAATTGATTAATTTTTATTGTTCATTTTTGTTATTGCTTCATATGTTTACATATGAACCTAGAACCATGTGGTTGGGACGCAAGTTTCTTACCACACAGCCACGCCTATAGATATATATGCATACATATACACATATACATGTATACATATACTCGTTGCGCACGCGTAGGTGTGTAGTCAAGATTTATTTATTACTCCCTTTTTGTATCCAATCATGATTTCTTAAGACGTACACTATTGATAGATTTTTATGTAGAAACTGATTTGTGGCAGAATATTTTTGCGAGTATGTATGTGTGCATGAGTGTGTGTGTGTGTGAGTGAGTGTGTACGCGCGTGTGTAAACATATAAATACACTAATAACCTAAACTCATACACAATCACATCATACGCATAAAATACTAACATAAACAGAAAAATAATGTACAATTAAATTACAAGTCATTTCTCAAAACAAATCATCCTTATGACCTTTTCATTCTATCCCATCAATTTCAACTTTTATGTTAGTAGAACATCAAAAACGAAAATGTAATTTTATTACAGGCGCTTCCTTAGTTACCAACATTCGAGTTACCAACTTTTAGAGATACGAGCAAACATGTGCGTAAAATCAACTTTTGGATGCCAAGCCGGTTCGAAAGTTCAAAACTGTACAGTAGATAATATTAGCTACTCATGTTTACCCCGAAAACATAATGCAATAGTCATTTTCTCTAAAACTTAATGGTCTTATTTGTGGTTATTTTGGAGGTTTTGCAAAATGCCCTTTCCCCACAACATGGCTTTGAAGCGTAAGAATGTAATCAGCGGTTATAATAGCTGAAAATTTTAACACAAGGCCAGCAATTTTAAGGGAGCGAGTAAGTCGATTACACTGACCTCAGTGATCACCTGGTATTTATTTTAAGGATGGAAGGCAAAGTCAAACTCGGTGGAATTTGAACTCACAACTTAAAGAGCCAGAAGAAATGCCACTAAGCATTTTGTCCGGCATGCTAACGAGTCTGCCAGCTCGCCGCCTTAGTTTGAGATTATAATGACAGTAAGAACCGTCGCACTACTACACTGGAGATGTGACGAGCTGGCAGAATGGTTAGTGCATTGAATAAAGTGCTTAGTTGCATTTCTTACGGTTCTTAACGTTCTAAGTTCAAAGACCGTCGAGATCGACTTTGTCTTTCATTCTTTCGGAATCGATAAATAAGCGCCAGTTGAAAACTGGGATCGATGTAATCGACTTACTCCTTTTCTAAAATTACTGGCCCGGTACTGAAATTATAAAGTAGTATTTCTTTGAAGAAACCATGATGGACATAATAAAGCGAGGTGAATCAAATGAGAAAACGTTAAACTTAATAGGTGCACATGAAAATAATCTTTATATGGTTAAGACAAATTTAGAGCACAAAGGGCTTATTGAGCAACATATGCAAGGTTGTGTACAAATAATTTATAGAAGAATTAGTAAGAAACAAGACTGAGGAATGGAAGCAATGGGCGGTGGGCTTCTGGATGTGTGTAGATAGATGATTAGTACAAGTGCTGCACTATTATCATACGCCTCAATTTAACCAAGCAGAATACTGTAGCTCTCTTTGGTGGTTTAAAGGTTTAACATGGCAAGTGAAGAAACATTTATAGCTAGCTATGGCTTGTTTCACATATTGCAAGATTACTCAAAATTACACAACAAAAACGAGTGAGATTTGCCTGATTGACGTGCTGGCGACAACGGTGTTTTCTAAGTTTTTCTAAGAAATGATTGACGATGTGGGGTTATCAGCAGGATCAAGTATTCAATGTCGCCAAGACAAGGTAAAATTGGAAACGAATGTCTAATTGCACACGCATTTTCAAAGAAGAGAAGCATGTGTTTTAAGATAGCGAAACATAGATATACACTTCAGATTGGTGGAAATGCAAATTTAAATCTTTGTTTGTCTGTCATTCAGGAGACAGCAGGAGCTGTCATCAAAGCTTAACAGTCCATTGAAGTGAAGTTTAAGTATAAAGAGTGAATAACAAAAGTCATTTTTGAAGATTTATTTTGCTATACTTTCCTACCTGCGGTGGAAAATTACCACTGCAACAAACACCTGCTCTTTAAGATCGTGCTTGCTCTAAATTTTTCCCTATCTTTCATTTTCGTAGACGATTTCCACACCAACATCAAGGTGGTATACATGTCTCTCAATGCCGCATTCCTTCTTTACTAGTTCTTTTTTCCACTCCTCTTTGTATGTCTGTATGTATGTGCGTATGTTCGCGTGTGTGTAATGAGCTACAGTAAAAAAAAAAATATCTGCTTTTTGGTCTGGTTTCATCACCCACGCCTGACCGCTTCTGACAATTTTATTCTAATCTAGATGCAGGAAGAGACCGGAAATGGTCAATTTTTAATACTTAAATGCTAATTCTATCTAACGTTGTACATTATTTCTCTAGTAGTCTAACTAAAGATTAATCATATAAGTTAATTTTGTGTGGTATTTATTTCTAATCATCATTCGTGGTGGCAATACACAACTAAATGGTATATGCAGCCCACCGAAGCTTCCTCGGAGTCATTAAACATTTGGAAAATGTTACGTTGTCTGAAGACTAAAGAACAATTCATCAAGATAATGAGGAAGTAAAATGACAGTCGTTGTATTCAAGTTCTATACATCATTACAGAATCATAATTGATATATTAAACTGGAAGTACATTTGATATACATTTACTTTATTTGGAAATGTGCAGAGGCCTACAAGATTTTCCTTCGATTAGAATACAGAATGCGGCTAAAACTTCCCACACTTTACAGGTTGACAAAAAGGCCATGGTATGTTATTCCAAAAATATTTTTAACAATGTTAACGTGAAATAAATTCAGTTTGCTTCATTTGGTTTTGAAAATGATATCCTTCAAACGATGGAATCTGATCACAATACCCTATGGTAGTCGATTTCTGAAGTTTTCTGCGAATTATTTCCGGCGGTTATTTTTGCATTTGTTTTAAGATGTTTATAGTTTTTAGTTATCAAGTAACCCCAAAGAAAATATTCACAGGGATCGAGGATCAGGCAAGCGTACAGGACATCCCATATCACCACATAAGATCAAATGTCCTGGAAACAGTTCTCTTAAAAGTTCTATTGATCTTCGTTTTTTAAGTGATGGCTCTATCCTGTTGAAAGCACAGATCTGAATTTTCAAGGTCTGTATATTTGGCCTCCAGAAAGTTCCGTAGCAGTTCCATATACCAATTGAATGCTACTGTAATCGCTTGACTTCTTTTCTCAGAACAGCGAGGGCTCCAAGCAATAAGATTTGCAACAGCACACCACACAATAACTCGTTCATTGCATAGAAGTCCTCCATAAAGTTCTTTAGGGTTGTTCGATTTAGTTCGAAATGAATACGAAAAACATTCCGTGTCTCAATTACAAATTCACCATTTTTATGAATGTCTCAACAACACGTTGTACATCAGTCCAAGCCATGATGGTAACAAAAATAAAGAACGATAAAATATTAAGTGCATAAAGACGTCATCACTACCTGTTTAACTTCACTAATTCCACACCAGTGGGTGTGTAAATTACTGAAGATTTTTCTCTAGCACTCTGTATAACCTGTTTCTTGCTGTTTTCCATGTTGAGTAGGTCTGATATACGTTTGTCAAAATACGGTTGATAGGAAGGCATTTGTGAATTATTGTTATTGTTATGTGTATAGTTTTTGGTTGAAATATATATGAACTACAGAATGCTTTGTTATTTGATAAAAATAATGTGTGTGAGTATACATAAATACATACATACATACATACATACATACATACATTCCTTCTTTCCTGAGCGTCCAATAATACTTTATTTGTTCCACATCCTTGCGTTGTTGTTTTTTGTTTTCTTGTTTGGATTAACTTTATATATATAAAGGGGTTTGTATGATTGTGTATAGAGGGATATATATTATTCAAAGGTATTCCAACTCTGTTTTTTATGTTTTATTTATATTCTTTTTTAATATTAATGTAGAATATAGAATATATAGTATATATAGTAAAATGAAATGAAGTATTGATTGTCTTATTGAATAGATGAAATATTGAATATAAACTATTAAGGGACAAGTATACTATATATATATATATATATATATATATATATATATATATATATAATATATATATATATATATATATATATATATATATACATATAGTTATATTTGGGATAACCATATTTTTGTCAGTTAAATACACGCACTATATACTTGGTCTTCACTTCAGCATTATTATCATTATTATTCTAGTGACCTTTGTCTAAGCTCTTTCGTCACATATCTTGGGCAAGTATATTTTACTATAGCCTCGGGCTGACTAAAGCCTCGTGGGTGGATTTGGTGGACGGAAACTGAACGAAGTACGTCGTATATATGTATATATATTGTGTGTGTGACTGTGTTTGTTCCCCCACCACCACCGACAACGCTTGACAACAGATGATGGCATGTTTATGCCCTCTTCCCTAAACTTAGCGGGTCGACAAAAGAAACAACTAGAATAAGTGTTAGGTTTATAAAGAATAAGTCATGGGGTCGATTTCTTCGGCTAAAACTCTTTAAAGACAGTGCTCCAGCATGGCCGCAGTCAAATGACTGAAACATGTGTGTGTGTGTGTGTGTGTGTGTGTGTGTGTGTGTGTGTGTGTGTGTGTATATACGAGTTCTGATCAATAAGTATCCGGACAGTTATCATAGTAACGAAGCTAAAGAACACAGCGAAACCGCATGAGTTTTAACGTTCTGGCTCAATCCTGCTGTTTACAGCAGTGCTTGGAAGGAAGATGTGTATCGGGTGATCGTCACATTGAACATGACGGGGAAAGTTGTCATGGTGATACCTGCTCAGAGGTCTGCGCAAAGTTGCAGAAAGAAAATTTTACGTAGGCCTCTAAGAGGTATCGCCAAGCTTTTGGCAAAATTTGATACAGATTCTCTGCTCAACTTTCTAAGTCATGATCAATGCAACGATCAGATGCTACACACCTTCCTTGCAAGCACTGTTGTAAACAACAGAAATGAGCTAGCACGTTAAAACATAGTGCACATGCACAGCAGAGTTCATGCTCAATCTGTGCCAAGCGACTTTATTCTGTGTGCTTTAGCTTCGTTACTATAGCAACAGTTCGGATATTTATTGACCAGACCACGTATATATATATATGAACATGCATATATGCATACATACTCATTATTGGTGCACAACATGTTGAAATATTTTTACTCATTATTGGACTCTCTGACAGGCTTTGCATTTCATTTCGCTGAGTATCTGAAAATTACTCACCTCACCACACAAGCATTCTGGGATTATTACCAGTTTAGTGGCTGCTGGCTCCGACCACGCAACAGGTTGTACTGTGTTACACGTTAGCAGCACTCTAAGTGAGGCTGTGCAAATATAGAGAAGGGTGACGACATCTTGTTCATTGCTCTCGAGAATTCTAAGGATCCAAGTGTTCATTTTGCAAGCTTTGTCGACTATATTATATTACTGATGTGATCTCACTAGTTTGGGTCGGTGACCCACAATTTCGCCTAAGACTCTGACATTATAAGACGTCGTGACAAGTTCTCTTGAGGCAAAAGAATATGACTATTTAAAGTAAATGAGCATAATTTTTTCTTCGTTTAACAGCATCTAGTCATGTTTCACTCATCGAATTACAATATGTAGGTCGCCTCGGAGCTATATCCCATTACCTACACTGTTGATTGCTTTCTGAAGTTTCGAGCCGTCTGCGAAAGTTTTGAATTGACTTATTTTGTTGACATTTATGATGTGGGTTTATGTAAGTAATAAAGATAAATAGGGTCTGACGGTATGTATTAGGAGACATTACATATGACTTTAGCTGGGCTTCAGTGGATCCATGAAACAATGAGAAGTTGATTCTGCTTACCAAAAACCACATCTTCCACAAAAGCAGATATCTATCTATCTATCTATCTATCTATCTATCTATCTATCTATCTATCTATCTATCTATCTATCTATCTATCTATCTATCTATTTATCTATCTATCTATTTGTCTATCTCATTCTCTCTGTCACTCCCACTCTCTCTGTATACATATACTAGGTCTGATCAATAAGTATCCGTACTGTTGCCACAGTAACGAAGCTAAAGCACCCAGAGTGAAACCGCTTGGCAAAGATTGACCTTGAACTCAGCTGTGCATGCGTATAAGTTTTAACGTCCTAGCTCACTTCTGCTGTTTACGGCACTGCTTGGAAGGAAGGTGTGTAGCATGTGATTGTCGCATTGACTATAATAGAGAAAGTTGTCGTGGCGATACTTACTCAGAGGCCTACGCAAAATTGCAGAAAGTGTATGAGCCGCACACAAATGTACGAGTGGTTCAGACGTATCCAAGATGGCCAAAAAGATGTGGATATTGACGAACGTTCTGGGAGACCTGCAACCAGCAGAACTGAGAAAAACATCGCAGATGTGTTTGCAGCTGTGAGGGGAAATCGTCGAAGCACCATCCGTGAGTTATCAGAGAATGTGCAGATTAGTTACGGTTCAGTTCAGTCCATTATCACATGTCAGCCAAGTTTGTGCTAAAACTGCTTTCAGCTGACCAAAAAGACACTCGGGTTTCAGTTACACAAGATCTCCTTGATTGTGTCGAGAATGATGAAAACCTTTTGAAAACTTAATGTAGGCCTCTGAGCAGGTATCACCAAGTTTTGGGCAAAATTTGATGCAGATTCTCTGCTCAGCTTTCTCTGTCATGATCAATGCGACGATCACACGCTACACACCTTCCTTCCAAGCACTGCTGTAAACAGCGGAAGTGAGTTAGAACGTTAAAACTTAATTCTTAAACTCCAGCATTTTTATCAGGGTAAAATACCCCAGAAACAGATAAGTTGGTTACAAGAAAAGCAAAGGCAAAATTTAAGAAGAATTATCAGATGTTACATATACAGCTGTTTCAAATACTAAGTGAATGATATTGCAATGATATTGCAATGTGCGATACAAATATGTGTACATTATGAGGTCATGCAAGTCAAAAGCATATAAGCGAACTTATTATCAACGTGCATGCCTTCTAATACATGAGTAATACCACGGAAAAACATAGAACATTCTCTTCAGAAGGATGAATGACAAATGCGATGGTAGGAACAATATTCATATTGAAATAATATAGGAATAATATTCATATTTGCATCGAGAAATTAGATCAGTATTTCTCAACCATTTTTTGCCTATGGACCTCTATGATTCTTATTTTACTTAGAATTTTACTCAGATGGAACCCCCCCCCCCATGTTAAAAAAAGAATTCGATTAGATTTTGATAATTAAATATTATTAGATATTGAATAAAAATATAGTTAAGATATTTTGTGTATTGTAGACTTATAACCAATATAATACTCATAAACTTTAACAATAAAATCTTACATGGATCCCAAAGGGCCATATGGACAGCGGTTGAGAACCATGGAATTAGATAAGAAAAAAAGAGACGATGAATAAAGGAGAGGTTATTTTTGGAGGGGTAAGGAGAGAAAAGGCGAAAGTGAGAAAAGTATGTTAGGTAGAGAAAGAGAGAGAGAGAGAGAGAGAGATAAAGTGTACGATGTAGAGGAGGATTTAGAAAGAGGAGGAAATTAACGATGAAGTTAAGAAGGAGGAAAGAGTAGGAAAAGATATGAAGTTGTAGTATAAGGGGAAGTAGAGCTAATGCAGGGAAGAAAGTGCAGAAGGATAAAGAAAAGAGGGACAGAAGTGCAGATCAGACGGCCAATCAATTATTATTATTATAGACTACACAATTCAATGAGGCCTTCTTTTCTATATTTGTTGTTTATTTCAAATCGTCTCAAATCGTAGACGTTCTGAATCAAGGCCGTGACATACCATTCTAGGGTGGCCTGGTTATTATTTCTTACAGGCCAAATGACCACATTAACCGACATTCAGAGCTTTTATTTGCTATCAGACAAAACGTATATGCTTATGTTATTAATAGCATTGGTATCTGTGTGTGTGTGTGTGTGTGTGTGTGTGTGTGTGTGTGTGTGTGTGTGTGTGCTTGCATATGTCTTGCGCGCATGCACATATAGTTTTGCTTACATGAAAAGCATGTTAATGTGATAACAATGTATTGTAGTTGGGTAAGGTCATTTCTTGGACTCATTTTATTTTTCATTAAGCTAATTATACTGGTCATAAATCTTGTTAACCCTTTCTATACGTTAAAAAAAGAAGCTGTCAACTGATCGGAATTAAATATGTTATGCAGAGGAGTTCCAGTAAAAGCGAAACATGACAGCGTGTGTGGAAAGAAGAGCGGGTATAACGCGGATAGAAACAAGAGGCAGACATGATAAATCATTCATACTCTGTCTGTAGAATGGTAAATGTAGTATTTCGGTTTAAGAATATAATATAAAAAATCAAAATATTGTCTAAAAGAGCTCTTTACTCTACTCACATGAGGAGATGCATATGCCACAATTAATGAATGATATTAATTAACATGATGTTATTTATAATACATAAACCATTCAACAATGAACAGCTGGTAATAATGTGTTGAAACAATTATAGTGAAATGAAATAAAGCATGTTCAATTCATTTTTTCTTATTAATATCAATATAATCATATATATATCAGGTAAGTTTTGTCTTAATAATTCCGATGCGCACTCTTCTATCTTTACTATCTCTTCTCTGTCTATCTCTCTCCCCCTCTTGTTCTTCATCCTTTCTGGTTTTCTCTCCCACCCTTCCCTATTCTTTACCTCTCCTCTTCACCGTTCCCTCTCTCTCATTCCTCCTCCTTGACTCTCTCGTCGCTGACACGTGACGAAAGAGAATCTATCTTTCTGCTCATGACCTTCCTGAAGACAACACGTGCTTACACTGTCTCCTCTCATAAGCTCGTCTCCCTAGCGTTCATAATAATTTTTCTATCGTCTTGACTTAACAGCCCTCACCGTTTGTTTTTACTGTTTTGTTCTCACTGTCCTGTTCTTGTTACCGCTTCCAACCTCCGCAAAAAATCCCAAATTTTATTTAATTTGCTTTGCGGGAAGGACTGTTTCAACGGAGTCGCGTATTGTCCTAGCCTTCGAAAACGCGGAGTAGATGAAACAGGGACAACTGAAGAAGGGGATTATTCTTTATGTTGTATGTCTCATTTCTCTGTTTGTCTTTTTCGTCGTTCGAAAAAATGTTCGTTTCCATGTTATTGTTTTTATGCTTTCGTTTCTCATTGTGTTCAACGTTCTTTGATGCCCTGTTCCCATATATGCATGTATATATACATATATATGTAGGTATGTACATATATGTATATATGCTATATGCATATATATATATATATATATATATATATATATATATATATATATATTATATATATATATATATATATATATATATATATATATATATATATATTTATATATATGACGAGATTCTTTCAGTTTTCGTCTGCCAAATTCACTCAAAAGATTTTGGTTGGCCCCGGGGTTACAGTAGAAGACACTTGCCCAAGGTGCCATGCCATTGTATTGAACCCGGAATCATGTAGTTGGGAAGCAAGCTACTTACCACACTAATATAGCCATAGTTGTATGACCTACATGTCACAGCAAAACCTAGCTTATTATAACGTGTAAAATGAATTTCGCTGCGTTGTTCATGGGAAATATGAATGCGGGCTTGTTGGTAACATTGTTGACGTTAGCTTTGCTATTGTTATTGTTTAGCAACAGATTTTTTGATGAAAGAAGTTCCAGCCATAACTATCGCCTCTTATCCTTTAATGTGGTAATATATTATAGAGTGTTGTTTGAGGATTAGCTTACGACGCCTGCTATTTTTGAGAATTCGAGCAACCACACAGTAGTTGTTTCATTAAGTTGTGTGCAGAGATATCTTGAGAGTGCATTTGTGTGCACCATATGTACATATAAAGAGGGGTGGAGCGGGGTGCCATTCTGAAGAGGACAGTCTTTAGTTATGAGTAGGTTTTGAATGAATTATGAGTATTTTCAAGTAGGTTGTTAATGTAGAGAGCAGAAAATGGTCAGCAATATGTGACCAAAGTAAAAGCTGAAGAGTGAAAGAGAGGGAGAAAGAGAGAGAGAGAGAGAGAGAGAGAGAGAGAGAGATAGAGAGAGAGAGAGCACATGGTGCATTCTATAAGTAGGTATCTGTGAGTTTGCATATATGTCTCTATGAAAGTGTGTGTGTAGACACACACACACTTACGTACGTACACACACACACATAATGTATACATATATATATATATATAAGATATGTATGTTTACACTCGCACACGTGTGTGTATGTATATATATATATATATAATTTCATGATTATTGAGACCTATGCAAAAACAAAACTTCGTTATAGCTGCAAAATAAAGTATTTGTAATATTTAAGCATACACACACACAGGCACACACACACACAGGCACACACACACACATACGCACAAACACACATCCATTCGATCTTTAGCGACATCAGCTATCTTACTAAGGTTTGTTTCTAGATTAGGTTATGAGATAAGATAGATGTAACATAAAAAGTCTGAGCTCAAATTCCGCCAAGGTTGACTGTGCCTTTTATCCTTTCGAAGTTGATAAAACAAGTAACCGTCAACTACTGGGGCCGATGTAATCGACTTCCCCCTCACTCCCCCAAACTATTTACCCTGTGTCAAAATCTGAAACCTTTTTTTTTTTCTTGTGGAACTTACACTCTGATGGGTACAAAAGCCAAACATAGAGAAGTACTTAATGGAATGACTAATACAGATGCTGGGATAAAAACTGTATTGGACAACGCTGTGAAGGTACTTGCGATTACCCTGGCAGCGGGTCTGTTACTCATTATACGGTATAGGTGGGACGTGCAGATGAAATTTTGGCAATTTGGTATTGTGTATTATTAAGGCGGGTGATTGTTGTGGTGTAGAAGCATATACAGTGAGCGAACCTTAAACTATCTCGTTGGATTTAACTGGGAAATCGAGAGTTTTTGATGTGAGAAGTGATGTGGAATACATCGGAACTGTTATAGGGTTAGAGAGTAGAAATAGGAAGTTGCTTAGGGGTAAATGTCGGCTGGTAAAATAAAGCCATTTTAAGCTTAAAAAACAAAATCAATAATTATTATTATTTTGTAATAGTAAAAAAAAATTATTTTGAGTTTACCAATACGTACATGCAATTTTGTGATTTCGTAATTTCATGATTTCGTTCACTAAGCCACACTACTTTATGGTGCGTATCTCAACATTTACTGTATGTATTATAATAGGAGTCGGAGTGGTTTGTGTGATAAGTAGCTTGCTTACGAACCACATGGTTCCGGGTTCAGTCCCACTGCGTGGCACCTTAGGCAAGTGTCTTCTACTATAGCCTCGGCCCGACCAAAGCCTTGTGAGTGGATTTGGTAGACGGAAGCTAAAAGAAGCCCGTCGTATATATATATATATATAATATATATATATATATATATATATATATATATATATATATATATATATATATATTATGTATGTATGTATGTATGTATGTATGTATGTATGTATGTATGTATGTATGTGTATATGTTTGTGTGTCTATGTTTGTCCCCTTCAGCATCGCTTAACAACCGATGCTGGTGTGTTTACGTCCCCGTAACTTAGCGGTTCGGCAAAAGACACCGATAGAATAAGTACTAGGCTTACAAAGAATAAGTCCTGGGGTCGATTTGCTCGACTAAATGCGCTGCTCCAGCATGGCCGCAGTCAAATGACTGAAGAAAGTAAAAGTGTAAAAGAGAGTATGATTTTGTATGCTTTCGTTCTTATTTATTGTACAGTAACATGATTTGATGCGCTTTTAACGGTTTTCTTGTGATATTACGATTCCAGTATTTGTGGTGGACAGACTTTTAAAGTCGAGTAAAATGACTCAACTTGATTTCTATTCTTCCATATATTATTTTTGAAAACTGACGTATAATCGAGAACGTCTTAAATCGAAACGACCTGAGCCGCAGTATGCCTGTACAGGAGTGACAGGCAACACAATTCTGTTTTTAATATTCTACGTACCACTAATAAGCGATCATCTTCTTGTTAAAGTGGTGTGATAAGTCAATGTGGTTAAATAGCACGTGTTTCTTGCCGAAATTTTGTAACATACAGGTGTGAATAAGATGGAAATTCACAGTGAGAATTATAATTTATAATTAGAACAATCATATGAATTTGGGTTTGAGTTAAACGTGTTGAAGGATTGTTGTTATGAATAACCTTGAAAATAAATTCTGTAGAGCCATGTGAGAGGTGAGAACGGTAAATGTTGGAGAGAAAACAACCTGGGAAATTAACATTCGTGATCGATAACCTGGTGGAATTGAAAACGCTAAACCTCATTAAGATTAGCTCACACATACATAAGACAACAATTCGATTCCGTTGGTTCCTGCTCTTGCTAGGTCCTGACTTCTGCTACACACACTCACACACGCGCGCGCACACACATTTCCAATGTGCTTGAAGTAGCTCAATAATGTAAACATTATAATCACAAACATAAAATATGCGAGTTGTTACAAAGCGGCAGCAATTCGTCAAAGGGAAATTGGTTTAAATCGTTTGTGTTGTACATATTTGGTACGCTACAGATAGAACTCAACTCCCTCCTGGCGTCCTGAACAACAAAATACCAATATTCTAACAAATGCTACCAATGATTAAAAACTCTTGCACGGGGCATTGCTGACACTTAACACTTGTCAGTAATGACCATGATCGTTTAGCGACTAGTCAACCATCCTCGCGTGTGTATGTATGTATGTATGTATGTATGTATGTATGTATGTATGTGGAGGCGCAATGGCCCAGTGGTTAGGGCAGTGGACTCGTTTATTGAGCGAAAACACCTAAGCTCCACGAGCCTCCGGCAGGGGATGGTGGTGATCCCTGCTGTATTCTTTCACCACAACTTTCTCTCACTCTTACTTCCTGTTTCTGTTGTACCTGTATTTCAAAGGGCCGGCTTTGTCACTCTCTGTGTCACGCTGAATATCCCCGAGAACTACGTTAAGGGTACACGTGTCTGTGGAGTGCTCAGCCACTTACACGTTAATTTCACGAGCAGGCTGTTCCGTTGATTCGGATCAACCGGAACCCTCGTCGACGTAACCGACGGAGTGCTTCAAAAGAAAAAATGTATGTATGTATGTATAAAAAAAGGCGAGCTGGCAGAATCATCATTGTGCCATGCTTTAGCGGCATTTCCTCCGTCTTCATGTTCTGAGTTCAAATTCCGCCGAGGTCGACTTTGCCTTTCATCCTTTCGGGGTCAGTAGAATAAATACCGCTCTTACGAAATTGCTGACCCTGTGTCAAAATTTGAAAACAATATACATAGATACATACATACATACACATATACATACATAAATACATACATACATACATACATACATACATACATACATACATACATACATACATACATACATACATACATATATGCGCAGGCGTGGCTGTGTGGTAAGAAGTTTGCTTCCCGACCAAATGGTTCCGGTTCAGTCCCACTGCTTGACAACTGCGTGACAACTGCGTGACACCTGCGTGGTACCTGTATGGCATTTGTGAGGCACTTGCGTAGCATCTGCGTGGCAAGTGCATGGGAACTGCATGGCAACTGCGCGGCACCTGCATGACAAGAGTCTTCTAGTATAACGTCTGGTCGACCAAAGCTTTTGAGTGGATTTTACAGACGGAAACTGAAAGAAACCCGTCGTGTGTGTTTGTGCGCGCGCGTATGTGTAATTTAAATAATAACGAGTTAAAGAAATAAAGTGACCAGTGGCATGTAATTGAACAACATAGACAAATACAAGTATATCAAATACCATACAGCATAAATTCTTGATTTATTAAAAATTATCACCCACCTCTAGAGGATTACCACAATCACCAAATGGCAATTAAGACCCGCTCCACTCGAGAGGGGAACATAATTGCGAGAGTCAAGTACTTTCCCAAAGTTAACATGCCAGTAATGAAATGTGTGAGCTTGCTGTCTGAAGACAAGAGGACAGACATGTTCATGTGTTTCTGGCTTGATAACCGTCATCAACACGACAATTGACATACCTCATCTCCAGTAGTTTAGGGGCTTACGCTTATAAAAATCAAGGTGTGGGGTAGAGTGAACACATTTATGGCCAAGGTAATTTACAGAATTTAACCGAAATGAATGAAATAATTCAGAATGGCTAGTTGTATGCATTTGAGCAACATACACAAATGTATAAATAGATAGATAGATAGACAGACAGATAGGTAGATAGATAGATAGATAGATAGATAGATAGATAGATAGATAGATAGATAGATAGATAGATAGATAGATAGATAAATATAATCACAATGTATGTATGCATGCATGCATGCATGTATGTATGTATGTATGTATGTATGTGTGTACAGAGAGAGGGAGAGAGTGAGAGGGATAGATAGATAGATACATGAACATATAAGTATACTAGGTATATATATGTATATCGTATCATATATGTATGTCATACCATATCATTTTGTATATGACAATCCAATAATAATTGGAAAATATATATGATATCCATATAGAATTCTACATACATACATACGAAAATACTCTGTTGTTGATGTTGAGATTCCAATGAAAGAAACTTGGATCTAGGTCAGAAACCGGTTCTTTCCCTATTAGCAAGAAATCTTGAAATAAGCCGAATAATGACATACATACATATATACATACATATTTACATACATATATACATACATACAGGTGTGTATTAAGAAGTTTGCACCCCAACCAAATGGTACTGGATTCAGTGTCACTGCGTGACACCTTGGACAAGTGTCTCCCACAATAGCCTGGGTCGAAAAAGCCTCGTGGGTGGATTTTGTAGATGGAAACTGAAAGAAATCGTCGTGTGTGTGTGTGTGGTGCGTGCGTGAGTGCGTGTGCGTGTATGTGTGTGTGTGTGTTAGTGTGTGCGCATGCGCGAGCATTTGTGCGTGTCTTTGTATCTGAGTTTGTCCCTCACCACAGGATCATAAAAACACCGGTGTTAATGTGTTTAGGTCCCCGTAAAGTAGCAGCTCGCAAAAAGGGACCGATAGAATAAGTACCAGGCTTAAAATTCTTCAAGGCCGCAGCTGAAACAAATAAAAGATAAAAGAAAGCAAAAGTACATACATACATACATTCATACACATACATACATACATACATACATACATACATACATACATACATGCATACATACATACATACATACATACATACATACATACATACATACACACATACATACATAACATACATACATGCATGCATGCATGCATACATACATACATACATACATACATACTACATACATTCATACATACATACATACATACAAACATACATGCATGCATACATACATACATACATACATTCATACATACATACATGCATACATACATACATACATACATACATACATACATACATGCATGCATACATACATACATTCATACATACATACATACATACATACATACATACATACATACATACATGCATACATACATACATACATGCATCCATGCATGCATGCATACATACATACATACATACATACATACATACATACATACATGCATGCATGCAGGCATACATACATACATACATGCATCCATGCATGCATGCATACATACATACATACATACATACATACATACATACATACATGCACGCATGCATGCATGCAGGCATACATACATACATACATGCATGCATGCATGCATACATAATACATGCATGCATACATACATACATACATACATACATACTACATACATACATGCATACATACATACATATATGAAATTATTGGGGCACTAGGATATGTAACACACTGCCTAAATACCAATCTTGAGAAATTAGGCTTCTAAGCACCAGAAAGGAGTTGATTCAAAGACTACAGGTCCAAGCTAGCACTGGAACTGTAAAAATCTATAAATCTTTCCAGAAGTTCATCATTTCAGTATATATGAGCATGTCTAGATATGCAAGTATATGTTTGAAGTTTTTTTTTTTTTATGCGCCCTTTTCAAGCCTAACCAGGTTCATGGGCCGGTTCCCGTTTTCTATGGCGTATGTGTTCCCTCCAGCTGGACGGGACGTCAGTCCATCGCAGGGTTACTCAAGAAACAGGAAGAAAGAGTGAGAGATAGTTGGGGCGGAAGTGTACATCAGGTGTCGCCACCCCCACCCCCCTTGCCGGATCCTCGTGGTGCTTTAGGTGTTTTCGCTCAATAAACACACACAACGCCTGGTCTGGGAATCGAAACCGCGATCCTCCGACCGCGAGTTCGCTGTCCTAACCACTGGGCCATTGCGCCTCCACATATGCTTGAGAAGACATACATAAAACAAAACATACAAATCTGCACATATATATACATGCATGCATGCATACATACATACATGCATGCATACATACATATATACATACATAAATACATACATGCATGTATACATACATACATACATACATACATTACATACATACAAACATGCATGCATACATACATACATACATACATACATACATACATGCATACATACATACATACATACATACATACATACATACATACATACATACATACATACATACAAAATTACCCTGTTGTTGTTGTTGAACTTCCAATAAAGGAAGCTTGGATCTTGGTTAGAAACCAGTTCTTTCTCTATTGGCAAGAAATCTTGGAATAAAACAGAATATTGACATACATACATACACATAGATTGCATGTACATAAACTTGTTTACGTTATTTGAAAAGTTGTTTACATCCATTAGTTGTAAACTTGTGTGTGGTGTGTGTGTGTGTGTGTGTGTGTGTGTGTTGTGTGTGTGTGTGCGTGTGCATCAGTTCGGTTGAGTAAACGATGAGGGTGCGCGTGTTGATTTGTGTTTGTATTATTAAATTTGCATGCGTGTAAAATTTAATCCTGTGTGTATGTATGTGTAAGTGTATGCATGTGTCTGCGTTAGCACGAGTGCATGCGTGCGTGCGAGCTTTTGTGTGTGTGTGTGTGTGTGTGTGTGTGTGTGTGTATCTGAGTGTGTGTGTGTGTGTATCTGAGTGTGTGTCGGGCGAGCGGCGGGGGCGTGCGTGCGTGTGTGCGTGTGTGTGTGTGTGTGTGTGTGTGTGTGTGTGTGTGCGTGTGTGTGTGTGTGTGTGTGTGTATGTGTGTGTGTGTGTGCGTGCGTGCGTGTGTGTGTTAAGTAGTAAAGTAGAACAATTTTAGAATATTTAATTGACTGAAACAAACCAGCGAGTAGTAGTAGTAGTAGTAGTAGTAGGTTAAGGCTATCAAGTCACCTGAAAGCTGATGAACTTTGCGTGTTCGATGATACCTGAGTTTTGATGTATACTGTTGGTCTTGCGGCTGTTGTTGTTGCTATTGTAATCTAAATATCCAGTTTATTATTTTTATATTTGCTATTGTTGTTAATACAAGCCTTAGTTTCTATTATATTCCTTTTATTTTTCTTTTACATCTACACACACACACACACACACACACACACACATTTGTTTCTACTGTCCTAATTTTGTTTAGCAAGTAGAGGGAATAGCCTTCGGAGATTTTCGTGCTGTCTATATAACCGTAGCGCGCTTACTTAGATACGTATTCATCTCCTCTTCTCTTTCTCTTTTTATTTCTCTCTTTCTCTCTCACGATCTGATCTCTCCCGCCGCCTACTCTTTCTAAATTGCCGCACCTATCTGCCTTGTTTTTCCTCACTGAAATCTCTCACACTTTCCCCTTGTCTTTCCTCTCTTCCTCGCACACACCCTTTTCCCTCCTCTCTTTCTATTTACTTTTCTTTATCTCTCTCTCTCTCTCTCTCTCTCTTCTCATGCTCTTTCTCTCCCTTGTCGACTACCGTCCTAACTTGCCGCTCCTATGTGACTCTCTCTTTCCCTCTCTTTGTATTCTTTTATTCAGCTTTCATCCCGCTCTCTCTCTCTCTCCCTCTTTCTCTCTCTATCTATCTATCTATCTATCTCTTTCTCTCGCTCTCAATATCTAATATCGTTTTCTTTTCGTCTCGGTCCTCTCAGAAACTTCTACCTTGGCCTTTATTTCTCCCCACCTCACTCTGTGTATAGATTCATACATCCGTCGTAAATGTGTGTGTGTGTGGTGTGTGTGTTGTGCGTGTGTGTGTGTGTGTGTGTGTGTGCGTGCGTGTGTGTGTGCGTGCGTGTGTGTGTGTGTGTGTGTGTGTTGTGTGTGTGTGTGTGCGTGTGTGAGTGTGTGTGTGTGTGTGGTGTGTGTGTGTCCTTGTGTTTGTGTTTGTGTTACACTACTGTTTCACAACTAGCAGTTCGGCAAACGAGACCGACAGAACATGTACCAGCCTGCAAAAGAGAAATAATTACCTGAAGTCCATTTGTCTAACTCATATGTCGGTGAAACGGGGTAAATTACCCAAAATGGCGTAAAATTAAATACTTGGCGGTAATGAGGAGGATTCATTAGACATAAGTAAAATTATATTTAAAAAAAAGGTGTTTTTTGTTGTCTATGATTTTCTTCCATTCGAATCAAGGTGGTAAAGTCAACGTAAATAAATATATTTCAGGGAAATTGATTAAAAATGTTGCCCGTCCCCTGATCTAACTAAACTCTTCAGTTCTGTGGGTAAAACGAAAAAATATATATTCGTTGTACGGTAGAGAGTTTGCCTCGCAGTCAGGCGATTTTGGGTTCAACCCCACAGCGCAGCATTTTGGGCAAGTGCCCTCTATCCATATCATATCACCGAGCCAATCAGTGCCCGTTGACTATGTGTGTGTGTGCGTGTGTGGCTTTTTTTTTCTAGAAAAACGTAAATCCAGTGAAATAGCACACTAAGAATTGTCACACCACCTACCGCTCGACAACTGATATTGTTTCTCTATGTCCCCGCAACTTAGCGGTTCAGCCAAAGAGAACATTAAAATGATCACAAGGCTAAAAAAGGGAAAAGGACCTGGCTGCAAGTCTAATGATTGAAATGAAAGATAAAAGATATCTTTTATTTATTTCATCATTAGACTGCGTGCGGCCATTCTGGGGCATAGCCTTGAAAGTTTTAAGTCGAGGAATTCAGCCCCAGGACTTATTTTACTTTTTAAGCCTAGTACTTATTATATTGGCCTCTTTGGCCGAACCGCTAGTTTACAGGAACGTAAACACACCAACACCTACTGTCAAACGGTGGTGGGAAGAGAAACACAGTCACAAAAACACACACACATAGGAATATGCACGTAATATATACGTCAAGCTTCTTTCAGTTTCCATCTAACAGATTCACTCACAAGGCTTTGGTGTGCCCGAAGCTATTGTAGAAGACACTTGCCCTAAGTGCCAGGCAGTGGAACAAAACCTGGATATGTTTGATATGTCCAAGTGATATATATGTGTGTGTACATATATATATATATATACGAGAAAGAAGCGACAAGAATGGATTAGTTTTTAGTACAATTGTTTCATACAAAGACAGGCTTTATTAAAAGTTGCAAATATTGCAGCAGATAAAAGTGTCCCGTACTCATCAGCTAAAACACATATGAGTTCTCCAAACATCTTAGTGGGTGAGGCTATACTCATGAAGTATTGGAGATAATTTCATTAAAAGCAGATTTAGGTTGTAAACAGACTTCCGAAGTTCTTTAATGATGATGCACAGTCTTATCACAGGTTTTTAAAAAAAGCTTATAGCTTCACAGAGAAGGTGAATTAATCCGTAGTGTAGATGTAAATTTCCCGAGATATGAGGAGGAATTTCATACTCCAGACGATGAATTTATCTATGGTTAATCCACAATGAGGTGGGTATAATTTCATTCTACATGATAAGGTATTTGTCACATTACTGTTCTCTTCACAAGACTGCTATGTTATGACTTCTAAAGGCTGAAGGAATTTTTTGTGGAGCAAAGAAAAGAAAAGAAAGGAAAGAGAAGAAAAGAGACAACTTCGGAAGTCTGTTTACAACCTAAATCTGCTTTTAATGAAATTATCTCCAATACTTCATGAGTATAGCCTCACCCACTAAGATGTTTGGAGAACTCATATGTGTTTTAGCTGATGAGTACGAGACACTTTTATCTGCTGCAATATTTGCAACTTTTAATAAAGCCTGTCTTTGTATGAAACAATTGTACTAAAAACTAATCCATTCTTGCTGCTTCTTTCTCGTTTATAATCACCCCACATTACTGTATGGTTAACACCATATAGTTTTCTGGTGCATCTAAGTTAAGTACCGCATTCAAGTAAATTCATTAGAATTGACTTGAATCTTAATTGCTTATATATATATATATATATCCCAACCACATGGTTCCGAGCTCAGTCCCATTGCGTGGCACCTTGGGCCAACCGAAGCCTTGTGAGTAGATTTGGTAGATGAAAGCTGAAAGAATCTCGTCGTATATATATATATAATGTACTGTTCCTTGATAGTACTCCAGCTGGCGAGATGCAAATATTATTTATTTAAAGGGCACAATGCATGTATAAATAGTTTCATATGTTGAGAAAACTCAAACATAGTCTTCAGGCGCAAACCACATATCATAACGGACTAAAAAAATTGAATAAGAGAAGAAGCGCGGAAAAACTGAGACGGCAGCATATAGAAAAGGCAGAAAATAAACAACGGAAAACATAAAATGAAAACACAAAAACAAAAATGTAAAAAATAAAAAGTAAAAAGGAAAAGGAGCTATCCTTCTTAGATCTTAAATGATAAGGCTGGAAAGATATCAAGTCAGGAATTGGCGGAATTTTCCAATTCTTCAGAATATATTTATACATATACATGCAACTACTGAAAATCTCTGACCTAGAGTTCAATTGGGAGTTTGCGATTTTAGATTTGAACAAGTCTGCGCTCTTTCAGCCAAACAAAGCCTACATTTATTCGATCCATTCACATTCCATTTTCCGTTGTTTACTTTCTGCGTTTTCTATATGATGCCTTCTTAGTTTTTTTTCGTTTTGCGTTTCTTCTATTATTCAAATTTTTTTTTTTAGTTCGATATATGTGGTTTGCGCCTGAAGAATATATCTAAGTTTTCTCAACATATGAAACTATTAGTAGCGCTTTAATACATTTATTGTGCCCTCAGATAAATAATATGTGTGTGTGAATGCTGGCCTTATGGTGACACACGCCGGGCGAAATGCGTAGTTGTATTTCGTCTGCCGTTACGTTGTGAGTTCAAATTCTGCCGAGGTCGACTTTGCCTTTCATCCTTTCAGGGTCGATAAATTAAGTAGCAGTTACGCACTGGGGTCGATGCAATCGACTTAATCCCTACGTCTGTCTTGTTTGTCCACTCTATGTTAGCCCCATGTGGGTAGCAAAGAAATAGGTATTTCATCTGCCTCTACGTTGTGAGTTCAAATTCCGCCGAGGTCGACTTTACCTTTCATCCTTTCAGGGACGATTAAATAAGTACCAGTTACGCACTGGGGTCGATATAATCGAGTTAATCCGTTTGTCTGTCCTTGTTTGTCCTCTCTGTGTGTAGCCCCTTGTGGATAGTAAAGTAATAGGTATTTCGTCTGCCGTTACGTTCTGAGTTCAAATTCCGCCGAGGTCGACTTTGCCTTTCATCCTTTCGGGGTCGATAAATTGAGTTCCTGCTGTGTACCGGGGTCAATCTAATCGACTGGTCCCCTCCCCAAAATTTCAGGTCTGGTGCATAGAGTAGGAAAGAATATGTGTGTGTGATTAGTGGCTTGGCAGAAAGAGACCGATAGATTAAGTGCTAGGCATATAAGTGCTGGGGTCCATTTGTTCGACTCAGTCATGGGCAATTTGCGACCTGCGGGATTTCCTGAATGGCACGCCTAACGCAGAATTACTTTCATATTTTTTTCTATTAATAGTATGACCCACCTTATGGTGACTCATGTGTCACATGGCCTGCTTCCTCGGGAAAAGTTGCGCACACCTGGAATAAAGGCGGTGCCCAGTATAACCGATGTCCAACGACTGAAATAGGTAATAGAAAAAAAGGTGTATACACACACCTGCACACATATACACACAACTACACACACACACACACCTGCACACACACACTCACACACACATACACACATACACCGGCGCATACACATACGCACGCACACACACACACGCATACATCCCCACACACAAGCACATACACATAAACACACATATATAGGGGTCCCAGCGCACCTATATAGTATGAAATTTGCTTCCCAACCTCAAGGATCCGGGTTCAGTCCCACTGCGAGTATCTATTATTATGTCCCTGGGCCGAGCAAAGTTTAGTAAATGGATGTGGTTGACAGAAACTGAAAGAAAAACCCATTCAGTGTGTTTGCGTGTGTGTGCTTGCGGATGTACGTACGTATGTATGTGTGCGTGTATGTATGTATGTATGTATGTATGTATGTATGTATGTATGTATGTATGTGTGTTTTTGTGTTTGTATTTATATGCGTATGCTGTCTCAGAGCTCATTAAGTCTGTCAGTATATGTATGCGTGTATGTACATATGTATGTATGTGTGTATGTATGTATGTATGTATGTATGTATGTATGTATGTATGTATGTTCGTATGTATATATGTATGTCCTTACTCTCTGCCCTTCGTTGCTGCTTTAATTTTCGTAACTTTTGCTACCCCACCCCATCTCCATTTCTCTCTCTCCCGCTCTCTCTTTCTCTCTCTCTCTCTCTCTCTTTCATTGTATGTCTGTCTGTCTCTCTCTCTCTTTCTCTCTCTCTTCTCTCTCTCTCACCCCTGATCTAGTTACCCTTTGTTTCCTGACAATGTCCTTCTTGTCACCTTTTTCTTTCTATTACGTGTCTTCTTTCGTTCTTTCTTTTCTCCTCTCTCTCTCCTCTCTCTCTCTCTCTCTCCTTCTCTTTCCCTTCTACTTACCATCTTCTCTCTCACCTTTTTTATTTTTCTTTCTCTTCCTCCTTTTCTGTGTTTATTTGCTCTACGCTGTCAGCCATTCAATAATCTCATTCTCATTATTACTCCCCGCTCTATCTATCTATCTATCTATCTATCTATCTATCTATCTATCTATCTATCTATCTATCTATCTATCTATCTATCTGTCTGTCTGTCTGTCTGTCTGTCTGTCTATCTATCTATCTATCTATCTATCTATCTATCTATCTATCTATCTATCTAT
>NC_042999.1:116655942-116658442 GCF_006345805.1 Octopus sinensis
ATGTATGTATGTATGTATGTATGTATGTATGTATGTATGTATGTATGTATGTATGTATGTATGTATGTATGTATGTATGTATGTATGTATGTATGTATGTATGTGGGTATGTATGTATGTATGCATGTACGTTTGAAGGTATGTGTGTATTCTGAATTAAAACTATCATTTATTGGAAGTGTTCATGTTTATATTTGTTTAGATTTCAAAATAAAAGGAAGAAACTAATATATTTTGACCTCAACATTAAAGTAAAGAAGAGACACCAAAATTGACAGTTAAACATAGCTTTTATTACCTGTGTGGGTGTGTGCAGTGTGTATGCGTATGTAATAACGTGGGGTGTGTATGAAAGCGCCTTAGTATGTGAGGATATATATGTGTGTCCACAGTCGGATTTGGTTAAACAGTTTTCAAAAATAAATACAATCTCTCTCTCCCCTTTTCTCTCTCTCCATTTCTCTCTTCCCCCTTCTCTCCCCTTTTTCTTTTTGCTTCTTCCCTCCGTCTTGACCTCCAGACCCAGAACAAACTGTTTTTACCTTAATTTATTATAAATTTTTACTGATATTTGATAAACTGATTTACATCAAAACTGGTTATATTTTCTTATATAATTTTTTATTAAATTCCGTGTTGAATTGAAATTTCTTAGACTTACTTCTGTGCTATTTCCACCTCCATCTTATATATAATCAAAATAAGCAACAAGGATATCCAGAGATAATGCAGTGCCATCGTTTCATGCGACTCCATTTAATTGAACAATGCAAACATTACAACAATTTAAAATGTAGAGCAATCTTCAGCTGCATAAAAATATAGAATTTAGTTAAATTCGAAGGACTCATATGTATAATTTTTTTATCCAAAATCACCAAGAGGATAAGTAGATAGACAAAGAACATGTTTTATCAACATCACAGTTATAACAGAAGATTGCTCTACATTATAAATTGATGTAATGAAAAGAAAAAAACAATGCTAAGACATCACGGACCGAATGGTACTTGTAGGACATGTTTCCTTCCCGCTGGGGCTGAGTAATAGTCGGTCCTCTCTGATCCCACCCTGTATATATATATATATATATATAGAGAGAGAGAGAGAGGAGAGAGAGAGAGTAAGATATCTGTCTCTACCCTTTTCTCCCTCTTTCTGTCTCCATCTCTCTTTCTCTCTGATATAATCTAATATATATATAATATATATATATATATATATATATATATATATATATATATATATATATATATATGTATGTATGTGTGTATGTATGTATGTATGTACGTACGTACGCATGTATGTATGTATGTATGTATGTATGTATGTATGTATGTATGTATGTATGTATAGAAGAAGATACACTTGCTCAATGTTCTGTACATCGGAACTGAACATATAACCACATAGCTACGCAGCGAAAATTTTAACTACAACGCAGCTATAATATATAGGTGTGTGTGTGTGTGTGTGTGAGTGAGAGAGAGAGAGAGAGAGAGTGTGTGTGTGTGTGTGTGTGCAGGGCCGGTCCTAAAGTTACTGGCGCTCAGGGCAAGTTGAACTTCGGCGTGTACAAGCTGACGATCGTGGAAATTTCCTTGTCTTTGTCAGGCCCTCCTTAGCGTCCCCTAGCACATGGCACCCCAGGCAACTTGTGTGCCGGTACCTTGTGTGTGTGTATATATCTTTTATTATATTTAATATTTTACTTGTTGAGTTTCAGTCATTTGTCCATGCTGGACCTCTACCTTGAAAGTTTGAGTCAAACGAATAGACCCCAGTACTCGTAATTTTTTAAGCTCGGTATTTTTCTATCGATATCTATTGCCGAACCGATAAGTTACTGGACGTTATCAAACCAGGCCAGTTATCAAGCACAGCGTGAGATGACAAACACATGCATGAAGACACACACTCACACCACACACACACACACACACACACACATATATATATATGTATATACCACAGGCTTCTTTCAGTTTCCGTCCATCAAATTCACTCACAAGGTTTTGGTCGACCCGCAGCAATAGTAGAAAACGCTTGCCCATAGTACCACGCAGAGGAACTGAACCCGAAACCACGTGGTTGGGAAGAAAACCTCTTGCCACACAGTCATTCCTGCGTCTATAATGTTTTGCTATAAATAATCCTAAATATGAACCGAATATAATATAAAATACGTATTTTTATTCTCATACTAAGATCTTATGTTATTATTACAAACATGCCATGCGTTTCTCCATTCACCAGCCAAGCTCAGCACATCGGTTATACAGCGTTTATGACTTTCAACTCTCCACAGAGCAGTGAATCATAAGTCTCTTTAAATACATTATATATATATATATATATATATAGATAGATAGAGAGAGAGAGAGAGGAGAGAGAGAGAGAGAGAGAAAGAGAGAGTGAGTGAATGAGTGGGTGAGTGAGAGAGAGAGAAAGAGAGAGAGAGACGTATAGACAGATGAGAGGAAGGCTATCAATTCCATCA
>NC_042999.1:116663442-116733442 GCF_006345805.1 Octopus sinensis
TCATTTTTAATTCTTCCTCAAAACTAAAGAACTTTTTTATTTATTTATTTATTTATTTATTTATTTCTAACTCTGATCTTACAATTTATTGACCTTATCCTTTCCGATTTCCTCATTTTCCGAGCCGTTTTAGCTTGTGAATTCTTTATTTGTGTTTGTTTTCTTTGTTGTTGTTGTTGTTTTTTTTAATTTATTTATATCCGTAGTAAAAATAAGTCTGAAGAAATTGGCCAGACTTTCGATTCGCTTCTCTCTTCTGACGCCATGTTGGAACATCTGCAGCTCCTTCCTTGTAGGCTTGTCGCCGTCTCTTTTACACTCACGTAATGTTTGCTGCCCTGTCCTGTTTCGGCATCTCTCCCTCAGCCATAACCGCACAAAAGCTATCGCAGGAATTACTACTATTGCTACTACCACTATTGCCCTATATTCTTTAATTTTTTTTATTTATTTATTTATCATTATTATTATTTTTTCGACACCTCTTGACTTTTATCAATCTTCTTTTTAGTTTGTTTATAACACGTGCAATTTTCCTTTCTTTTTTCTTTTTCTTGCGTCACGCTCCAGTAATTATCTTCCACTGGTCTCTTCTACTGATCTCTTTTCTAAATTTCACGCTCTTTCATCGATCATCTGTCATTCAGTTAACGCTTTTTCCCAATAACCTATTAATAACTAGTGACACTTATACGAAACAAAAATGTTTCCTTTTCATTTCATTAAAAAAAAAGAAAAAAAATCATTTATCCCAGATCTAACTGATAGGCAAGTTCTATTATTAGATTGTCATTCGGTGGTGACGAAACTCCGAAACCATAAACACACACATACACAATATATATATATGGATTAGTGGCATTAAGATTGAATCCTAGCACGCACTCGTAGTTCGGCTACCTAACTATCTCTTTATTTCTCTCTCTCTCTCTCTCTCAATATATCTATAGATATATATATATATATATTCTCTCACACACACACATGCATACATATTATATATACACCCACTCACGTCTCGATCGTAAACTGCCATTATTGTTTACTTTCTCCACCCACTCCCACCACGATCTACTGCTATCTATATAATTGTTTATACTTATTTATTTATTTATACTAAGCCTCAAACACCATTTCATCGAAACTTATTCTGTCTTTTATTTAGATGAAATATTGTGGTCTGTTTATTTAGTTGTTCATTTATTCATTCATCAGCACTTCATCACATCGCCAATTTTCTTTTTCGATATTTTTTTTTTCGCAAACTCATCCACACGTCGTTCATGTGTATGCGTTTCTGTTTATATATGTATATATATATATATATAATATATATATATATATATATATATACACACACGTACACATACATACACGCGTATAATTTGTTACGTATCAATATAAACACTAACATTTTCACCATTTATTATACACGTAGCTGCAATGATGATATCATTATTACTATTATTGTTTATTAAATTTTGAAAATTTTTTCCCCATTTACCTCAATTTTTGCGATTTTCAGTTTTAACGCTTTCTGCTTCCTCTCTTAATTTTCGCCATATCGTTCTGCTATTCTTTACTCTTAGACTGTTAACAGCAGCACCATTCTTCGTGGCATCCCTTTTAACCATTCCTATTCGCCTTCAAAAAAATATATATATACCATAATAATCGAGTAGCAAGGGTAAAGAAGGAAACAGCAATCCTTAAGAATATGCATCAAATATTCAAGAACTCGATATCAATTTGTTATTTTTCATTAGATTGTTGTATTTAAAGTTTGGTTGAATTGTATTTTCTTTGGGATTATTTACTTATTTATTTTTTCCCTAATCGCCGAGTAAAGTAATTCTTCCGACCTTTATTTATGTCTTAAAAAATATTTTTATACATAACTATTTTCGTTTCTTTTTATCATTTGGAAATACTTTTAATCAGTTTAATAATAATAATGGGATTATATTTCGAGAAAGAAAGGTTAATTAGAACAAACTCTGGTCTAGATTTTTTTTTTAATTTAATAGTTAGAAATGAACTTTTTTTAAAAGAAAATAAAACAATATCGCCATAGGTCATCGTATTAATCTGAGATAGAAATTTATTATAAACGCAAAATGCCCGTCTTCAAATCAACATATCGATACACCAACTTGGTCCGCTGGCATTTGTCTTCACTTTTACTCTGTGCGTGTATGCGTGCCCTACTACCCCTATTAATATTTAAATTGACTCTTCCTTTCAGTTGATAATCAGCACCAAGAAACGAATGACTAAATAAATAATATTTACTATATTGAGGATAGCCCTTTCAGAAGTCTTTCTTTCTTTTCTTTTCTTTTTTTTTTCCTTTAATGGTTTTGTGTTTAATGGGAATCGAATTGACACATACAAGTTAGGAGGAACTTTACTTACTCTTCTTTCCCAGGCCTATCTTGCATTTAAAGAATGGCTATTCCACTCCCTGCTTAGTCTCTCAAAGACCTCATAGAACCCTCCTGTCTCTCTTTCATTCTACACCTACAACATTATTTTATCGATCTTTATTTACAGTTAAATCAAACTACATGGTAGGTTCCAGTTGGGAAAATGATGCTAAGAGAACGACTTCTGTAATAGTCTCCCTCACCTAAATGTTGTATGAAGACCTGCTGTGCTAGCTGGTGTATTTCTCATCTAATAATAATGCCATGATGCTGGCTGTATATATATATATATATAATTTCAACAATTGAGGGTAAAATTAATTAATTATTAATCAATTTCACCAAGTATTCAGTATGCAAAGGGACCATTTAAGGCGAATTCAAATTATTACATTATATAAAAGGGCTTTTTTTTAAAACTATTTCTAATACTTAAGAAAACCTCTCTCATATAGTGTTTGCTCAATTCAACTCACTTTCGTGAGTTGAATTGAGCAAACACTATATGAGAGAGGTTTTCTTTAAGTATTAGAAATAGTTTTAAAAAAGTTTTTTTAGCTACTATTTCTAATGAGTTCAGTATGCGGCAAAGTAATTTATTTTACTAAGCCCTTTTATATAATGTAATAATTTATATATATATATATATATATATATATATATATGTGTGTGTATACAGAGAGAGAGAGAGAAAGCGACTGTAAATAAAATCCTTTATGCTTCTTTATAAACCCTTCTGCTTAGAACGATTCTTTAAGTTTATATAAACTTTTTCACGAAAATTATCGTTATGAATATTAGTAATTTTAATAATTATGTAAGTATTCTCAGTAGTTTAGTCTGTTCTACTCACAGACACACTCCCACATTTATGTGTGTATACTCATCAACAACAATATACAAGTATGAGATTACATTTTTCTATTCATTATATTACTAGCTTCTCCTGCCACACTTCACTTTCCGCTTTTGCACTTCATTATTACATTTGTCATCGATTATTGCGGGGAAATCCAACTTCTCTTGGAAGTCTGAGCTATTTATTCCACTTTACCAAAGTGCTAACTCTACTCCTCTCCCCCCCCTCGCTTTTTTTTCCCCTTTCTTTTGGTGGGAAACGGGAGCTACACTAGCTATCACATTTATCTAGTTAATGAATATTTATTCATATATGAATCTCAAAACTAAAATTTAAGACCAGTTCCCCAACCGTTTGAATGCTTCCTTTGAAATGACTTCAGTACTCCTTAACTTCAATATTAGCTAATATTTGAATTGTGAAAGAATATATATATATATATATACTGTTGGTTGGTGTTAAAAATTGGGATAAAGTGATAGCTATATTGGACTGGAATGGGTTTTTTTTTTGTTTTGTTAGCCTTGCCAAAACCAGATGTAGTTTTTGTCACTCCTTTTTTCTACTCGCCCCTTCTAATCCTATCCAAAATTGAATTCAGGCTGTTCAAATTTTTTAATGAACTTTAAATGTTGCCATGTCATCTGTTTCTACATATGGCCCAGTTTGAATTCGCTTATAATTAAGGAAATACTCTCAGAATTCCCCCACTGTTTTTGCAACGAAGGCATCCGACTGTCTTCCTTTGCTTCGCTTGTGTCTGTTGACGAATCAGTCATCAGTGCTGAGCCATCCTTTTGCCTAGCTATACACCAGCACTGTTGACCTCAATTACTTCTGTGTGTCGGGAGATACCATTTCATTTCGCTTCTTTGCTACATCTAATTATCATTGCCTTGAAGTCTCCCTGCACTTTATACAGCGAGACGGTAGGGAATTTTTTTAAGCGACGATATAAGTAATAAAAAGAAATTAAATTACAAGAGTTCTGGTCTATATATTTTTTTTAATTGAATAAAAAAGATTTTAGCTATTGAAGTTTGTGATGGGTAGATTCGCACGAGTTTTTTTTATTTTTGTTTTCGATGCTTTTAAAGGGAATAAATATTAGGGTGGCTGAATGAATGAATGGAGGGATGAATGAGTGAACAGTAAGAACTGGTTTCATACTGGAACCGTTTTCAATCGAACCTCTGTAATTATTGTGTCAGTTTCAGCTTATGATTGTTCTGGGAACGATTTTCTCTCTCGTTTTGTCCTTCTCTTTCTCTATTATTATTATCATTATTATTATTATTATTATTATTATTATCTTTACAAAGGAGATCCAGTTTAATTGGTTGGTAATTGGGAGAGGGACTGGAATTTGCCATTGAATCATCACTTTCTTATTGAAGCTCTAACATAGTTCCCTTGCCGTATGATTTCCTGTATTGATTATTAAACAAAACTGTATTAAAACATTCGGACATGGTACACACACTACAACATACACAAAACAAAACAAAAATCTTTTTGATTTCTCATGCTTGCAATTTCTGAACTACAATGCCTTATATAATTATTACTAATCTGTTAGACCAATGTGATATGTGTGTGTGTGCTGGGCAAGTTTCAGGGCGAGTTATATAGGTGGGTGTGGATAAAGTCAACTGGAGTTTGTTCGCTGGTGTGTTTATTGAATCGATTCCAGAAAATGAACTGGAACCCAACTCGAGCTAGGCAGAGTAAAACATCTAGTCTGGAGTTTTATTGCCTTGACCTCCCTTGCCCTTTTAATAATACAAAAGCAGTTCAAATCCACCACTACCCATCGGGGATCTATTTTGTCTTTCATCTTTTCGAGGTTAATACAATATACATACGGTTCACTTGACTGTATATCTCTCTTGCTAAGTTAGTTTTGAGCTTTAAATCAAAAGAAATCGATTTTTATTTTTGTTTTTCACATAGGCATGAAGCTTGAAATGTTTTAGAGAGGAGAAGTGGTAGGATGCTTTTCTCAGTTAGGAATTGTCTGTTTGTAGTATTACGTATACTTTAATTATGATTTTTGATATAGGCTCAAGATGAAGTATACATTTGTGGAGGGGTTGCTGTAGGTTACATCAATTCCAGCACTTGACTGGTACTTTATATCATCGACCCTGAGAGGATGAAATGCAAAGTTGAAATCGGCAAGATTTGAACTCAACGTAAAGAGCCGAAAGAAATGCCATTAAGCTTTTAGTCTCCGATGCGCTAACGAATCTGCCAGCTCACCGCCTTATAATAACGATGATGATGATAATAGTAATAAAATATGTAATAATCGTTTCTTTATTGGCCTCAAAGGTACTAAAGACATTGGAACAAAGCAGAAAACGTAGGGCTCCGATGACTACCCCATAAAAAGCACGGTTACCTTGACCACTTACGCAGGTGTCCTTCCAATTCTGTCTTCTTCCGATCTAAATGCTCAGAATAGTACCGTTCACTTGAACCATGCTCGCCTCTCATCCACCTTTCAACGAATTTTTCTGGCAGTACATCCCTCTCCACTTTCTTTTCCTATTGGGACTTGAGAAAGTTGATGAGGGCTTGGCTGAAAAGAAAAGTGGTTTGTGTTGAATACTTTCAGTCTTTTCCATCACATAGCTTCTTTTGCCATGGCTATGAGACAAATAAACACTGCCTGCCCGCCTCAGCCAAAGAAAGTTGGCGGGACGATATCTACTATGGACTCAACTGATATCAGGATTCATCCTATTCGCGACTGCAACAATTCGACAAAAGCCTACAAGTTAGAAAAGCTCGGACACTGGATGAGCGCGTACAGAACAGTTTCGTGACATTTTGCGCATCTAGGTCAGTACCGATTGTCAGCACTGGAATGCTATTAGAGTTTATCTCTGGCTGGCAATGCCCCTCGATAACACTGCCAGGCCAGTGTCATCTGGAAATTTTCAATGGGCCCTGGACTGAAAGTCCTCCGAAAAAGATCTGCCAGTTAATTTTTATCGACATACCGAATTTCCCCAAGAACATCATCACACTTATTCGCTATTCTTCTTATAAAATGCCTGGTGGAACTTCCACCGACCGTTTTACTCTACTGGTTGGGAGCAGAGAACATCTGTCGACACTCTAGGCACAGTGCGCTCTACTTCGGTCTACGTTTGATCCAAGACTGCTGCTCTATCAAAAGAGTCGATATGGGGAAAGACGTGACAGACGGTGGCCAGACCTGTTCACTGTCAACGAAAAGCTGGAGATGCAGCAGCCTCAGCGCGTGCTTGCGCATCAGTAGCCACGGAATGTCCAGCCCTGCACTCAGCGGGGTTGACAGCATATAATAGTGTTAATATTATTAATTTTGTGATCTAGCCACTAGGTTTGACTTTTGAGGAGGATAATAGTCAAGTATATCGATCCGAGTACTTAACTGGTATTTTATTTTATCGTCACCGAGAAGATGAAAAAGAAAGCTGACCAGCACGATTTGAACTCAAAATGCCACAAACCGGAAGAAATACTTCAAGGCATTTTATCCGATATTCTAATGATTCTGCCAATTCACCGCTTTTAAATTTTAATTTTTCAGGCAGACATGAGTCCACAAATGTACTGGGGATGTCTATAATCCATTCCATCGACTTCGATTATGATATTGGGACATCTTAGAGATGAAAAACAAAAAAATCACCCTCTGCAGAAGATAAAACTTATTGTAAAGGGACGTAACTAAGTACGCAATATAATTCGTCACTCATTGATTCTGTCACTCATCAAAAATTTCTGATAGAGAAATATTCCAGTCTAGACTCAAATTTAGCTGGTGTTAATGTTTTTTTTTTTCCTTTTATGCTTCAGAAATATACACATACATACTCACGTATATCTATATCTATCTATCACGAGGGAGAGAGAGGTCGAATCAATGAGGGAACAAACCCCTACGCGTAAAGCAGGCGCTTACTTGCTAGTAATAGTAGCAAAATCATCTCTCTCTCTCTCTCTCTAATAACACTTGCCTTTCTAACCCTAAAATTAATGTTTGGGATGGAATGACTTCCTTTGATCTTTGCTGTGTTCGATCACGACTAACCTGGGAGTCTATAAGAATAAAATAAGATAGGTATTTGTACCAGATGAGATTAGATATCCGATATTTAAAAGCCTTTCTGATGAACTATCTCCTAGCCAGGTTTAATAAAAAAAATACTTTACTCACCTCCCCCACCACCACAACCAGAAACTATTCTCATGCTGGAATAAATTGTCAAGAATTAATGAAAAAACATAAAGTTTTGATGTTCATGCCTTTCCCAAGCTTAGACACGTCTCGCCGATTCATTATACGGTTCTGTGTACGCGTGTGTGCAACATGCGCAAACATTGATATATATATATATATATATATATATATATATATATATATATACATGATATGCATATCCACACATTCGTGTGTGTGTAAATACATACACCCATACTTTAAGCAACACTTGTACATTGACATTTAATAACTACGGAGTCGCAGACAGTATGAGGAGAGACCTTAAAACTTAACAAATGAAATAAAATAAAATTAAAAACAAAAACAAAAACTTCTAAATGCTTCGCACCCTACATAGAAACTATCAAAATGTTATCTTAAAATATATAAATTTTTCATTCATTGCGGTAACCACCCATTTTAAAAAATTATTTTTATCATTATTTTTTGTACATAATTTTTAATTCTGTCATTTAGAGTGACTTCTACATCAAATTTTATTCGGGTTTTTTTTTTTAAATAAACATTATTTTATATAATGAAATAAGTTCCATTTCATCAACATTTTACGTAAACTAGAAAGAAAAAATATTTTTTTAATACACAAAACTACTTTATTGCCTTTGAGGCAGTGAGTCAAAATACAACACCCAGTCATTGGATTTCGCCTGTGATTCAGTTTCGATCTCTTGTCGGAACCATTATAATTTTCATCCATTTGAAAGGCATGAACATTGCACCGTCTTATCCCACTTATAATATAAATGAATGATTTCTTTTTATTTGAAATCTGTAAATGTATTTTAGGCATTTTTTTTCTAATTGAAGAACTTTGAAAGTTAAAAGAAAAAGAAAGAACTAAAAAAAAACACCGCTGTTTAGAAGAAAAAAGCGTTATTATTATTTCCCAAATTTTATTGTAATGTAGCATTTGAAAGACTTGTGTGGCACAATAAAGCAATCATATAATAATGACAGGGCATTAGATTTAGCAGCGCATAACTCTTCCGTATTATGTGCTTGCGTTTGGCGCTTCATTCTTCTCTAATAACACTGCTGGGATCGACTTCGCCTGTCTTTGATCACCGATAAATTTAACGCAATTTCTTCCAGGCTGTCGATGTATGAACGAATATTATTTTTACGTCTTTCTTTTTTTCTTTTACACACACACACATATATATATATATTACACAAATATGTTCATTTTCATTTTTTTTTACTGTAATACAAAGTAATATATGTAAATATATTTACGTGTGCGTGTATATAATACAAAATCATGTGTACGCCTACAAATTTGACTTGCGAACCCTGGAGCTCCCTCCTCATGTCGAAGCCTTCAGAAATGATTCAATGTTTAATAACTAACTCCTCTCATTGCAACTCCATAATACTGAAATTGCTGTTTGTTTACATTTGCCTGATCAATTGATATTATTCAGAAGTTTAAAAAAAATATGTTTCTCACATTACTTTTTATATAATAACTTTTCGTGGTATAATTTAAGTTAGCTAAATTAATTTATACCAAACATAGACAAAAAAAAAAATGTATGAGACTATGTGTATACTTGTACATGTATGTATATACATATGTATGTGTGTGTGTGTGTGTGTGTGTGTGCATGTACGCGCGCGCGTGATGTCATTTTAATTTCCATTTCGTTAGACCACTTTTGTCCACGCCCAAATGTAACGCGTTTGAAATAGATATCAATACACTGATAAATAATTTAGACATAGTAAATAAAAAATGTAATTATGTTCCTCTACAAACGAGATGCAATTATTACTAAACCTTTTTTATTATTACTTTCAATGCTGAAAAAATTTAAACAGTATAAGTTATTTTATTTATTTATTATGGGTTTATTTTGTCGACGTTTTGAAACGTATGTGTAGAGTTAACGATTAAAGAAAAAATTAATTTCGATTTTTAATATTGTTATTAACTTGAACATTTTATTAAGAGATTAAGAGGTATTATGATTAACCATAAAACGCACACACACAGAGCAACTATTATTTATACCATAAAAGTATATGGCTTGAAGTGTGTGTGTGTATGTGCGTGTGTGTGTGTGTGTACTCCTTGGGAAGTTCAGCAAAGGGAAATAACCAGGAAATTTACCAAAGCCTATCTCTAACAGAATTCCAGTCCTGCCCACACACTATTGAATTCGGCCCAACTAGGGAATTTGGTTTTTTCTGTCTGTAAAATGTATGCTCTCCATGATTGAAGCTTTCCTTATTTCCATTTCGCATCTTTTCTCATTTTAAACTCTTTGTGTCTGATCCATTTATTTATTATTGCTATGTTGTGTTGTGAACTTGCGATTGTGTTTCGATTCCCGGCTGAAATTTCTTTAACTACTACACGAATGACGCAGACGAATTTTCATTCTTTTCTTTCTAATATTGGTTTCAAATTTTGCCACAAGGCCAGTATTTTCGGGAGAGGAGTTAAGTCGATTACATCGACCCTAGTACTCAGTTGGTACTTATTTTATCGACCCCAAAAGGATAAAAGGCAAAGTTGACCTCGGTGAAACTTGATCTGAGAACGTGAAACACTCTGCTTAAAAGATGTTCCATCCCTCATACAATATAAAAGCCAAGTTTAAAAAATGATATCTGTTTATTAGGCTCTTACTTCTTATCGATTGTTTAATACTTGTATAACTTATGAATGATCATAGATGGCGAACTTGAAATGCTGCAGACATGATACACAAGCTATTTTTATCTTATGTAGATAAAATTTTCGGAGGAATTTTGGAATAGCTGCTCCTCAAAGTACCTTCACTGTACACCAAACTACCCTTTCCTATGGAAAAGGAAAATAGATATATGCATACATATATGTACATACCTACATATATATGTATATACATGCATATATGGGTACAGGACATAAAAAAAAAACGTAGACAGAATGAGAAACGAGAATATAAAAAACAAAAACATAGAAAACGAACTTTTTTCGAGCAACGAAAAAACAAGCATACAGAGAAACGAGACATGCAACATTAAGAACATTCCCTTCGTCAGTTGTCCCCTGTTTTATCTACTATCGTGTTTCAGACGTTGCAAATGACAAATCTGAAAAATTTTTCTTCCTTTAAATTTTTTTTTTTTTTACAGTCTTGTCCCCCCCCCCTCCTTACTCTTTTCCTCTCCTATATGAGGTATGGTAATTTGAGGGACAGCTATTTGGAAATTATTAACCTCATGTGTGCATCTAAGCCTTTCTTCATTATTGTAGATGCAACTCAGCTGTTGATGATGATGATTAAGGAGTATTGATGGTGTATGTAGGAAGTTGGCTGGATATACATTTCAAATATTATTATTGGGAGTTTTTGTCTAATAACTGCCTTGTCTAATAACTCGTTGCTGAAAGTTTTTCAACTCACAATAATATATACCTTAGACCCTTTATCTCCATCATCATCATTTAACGTCCATTGTCCATGCTGGCATGGGTTGGATGATTTGATCAGAGCTGGCAAGCTGGAACGCTGCACTAGACTCCAGTCTGATTTGGCATGGTTTCTACAGCTGGATGCTCTTCCTAATGCCAACCACTTTTAAGTGCCATCGGCATGGGTGCCATTTGCATGACACCAGTATAATAATACTGCTGTTCTTTATCCCATTAAATCTAAGTCCTGAATTCTTTATCCTTACATATCCATATACCCAAGTAACAGAATAAACTATCTACTCATTTACCAAATGCAGATTTTTAAAGAATTTGCAAATAATTAATTGTAAAACAAAGATCTGTAAAATTAACTAAACACAAATTTTTATATGATTTTCAACTATAAATATGAAATTTTTTTTTTTTTGCTACTCTCACAGATTCCCATAACTATTTCCATCCAGTTCCATTATTATGAATTTGATTTGGGAGCTTGAGTCATAATATATTTATATATATTACTACTATTATTTAAAATGGTTTGATTCAGTTGTATCGGCTCCATGCAGCTTAAAGTTTTGCAAGCCTCTTTACAGAAACCTGACTTGTTCAGGCTCAGATTATTCAGGGTCCCCAAAGTATTTTCCTGCAGTAATATTGCTGACTAGATTGGAATCTTGTGGTTAAGTCAAAAGAAATCTGAAGAAAAAGTAAAATATATGAATAACATCTGTAAAATTTCACTTGTAATGGTTTAGTTTTAATATATAATCTCTGGAGTAATACTTCAGCCTGCAAAATATCTACTTATATATTTTTTAATTGAATTATTTCTATAAAAAAAAAAAGAAAAATTTTGAAGACATGCTGTGAAGGTACTAATGTAAAATTATAAAAGGGAATTTAGTCATTGACCTGAAGGTTTTCTGTTCTTTTTGCTCAGTAACCTATATAGTTGCTGCCAAACAGGATTGGAAACTGCTGATATTGTTTTAATCTGATATTAATATCTTATCAGTTATCTTCAACTGATGTCCCAAATGGGAGTAATTGGTAAGAAGGTGGTGCTGTTACTGGTTTTAGGTTCTTGTTGGCTGAGTTTTATCTTAAATAGAGAGGAACATTAACGTAGTAAGCCTGTGTCCGATTCTATTCACTCTCTTCTTATTTCTTTTACTTTTTTACTTTCATTCTTCCCAGTTGACTTAATTACATTTCCAGAGACTTTTACCACGGAAAAAAGTATTTTCTTATGTTCTTATGATCTCATATATATGACATTATACAATTTAGATATATTTATTTCACATTTCTTTTTTATCATAAATATAATAATTTTTACATAATAATCAGACAACTTGAATCAGTTAAATATTCATGACCATGTACAATATTATTGTTGTTATTTAGTCCCATGAAGGCATTTTGGCCATGAACATTCAGTCTTCTTTGCTGCAATGCCCCTACAATGAGATTTATCCAATTCAGCTTTATTTTCAAGAATTTTCAAAAAAGTGTATGATTCAAGGGTTATTTGGCTGCTCTTTCTGGCGACTATGCTGATGACTCTCTTTTTGGCTCATACAATGTTTTCTCCAGATCTACAATATTTTGTGACTGATGTGGCTTTTTACAATTTAACCTTTTAGCATTCAGGTTACTCAGTCAAATGTAAAGCTTATTTAATAACATTGTTATGAATTAATCATGCATTATCTCATAGCTTTGAGATTTTGATGTGGTGACTGTTTATTTTTTGAGTGACATTGTAAGATGGGTGTGAGAGGTTGGATCTGGCCTGTTTGAATATGACACAACTAGAATAGTTGAACCAGAATATGGCCAGCTTGAATGCTGAAGGATTAATCGGTTAAACAAAACTCATTTTACTATGATTGTCATTTTTGTTATTGTAATTATGACAGCTATAATTTACTCTTCACATTTTTTAACAACAAAGATTAATTTGCTGTCCAACAAACAAAGATTCAAGGTTTGGTTCTAATTTCATCTAAAACTTGCTGACTCTGGGGCTTATATATCCAAATATCAAAATGACTAGGAGTTGAATTTTCTTTGATAAAATAATATCAGTTTAACATTTATTTTTCCATTCCTCCATAGATCAGATAGTATAATATGATTTTAGAAAATTATCAAAATTTTTTATTTTGAAATAAATACTATTCATTTGTGATTTCATTATTTGCTACAAAATCAAATGAAATCACTTAGACTTCAGCATTTTCCTGATTATTTTTGTACTACTTTATCAAAGATTTTAGTATCTTTTATAAGCACAGAAACTTTACAATATATTTATCTGAAAACAACAGTTAATTAACTTATTTCATTTAGTACTATCTAATTATTTTCTCTTACAAAATATTATACTGTATTATAAACACCATGCTATATCAGAGCTGAATATACTATACTATTGATTGGAGAAGGAAACTGAGTATGTCTTTGCAGCAAAATAGTCAGCATGCTGTGAAATGATATATCAGCAGACTTCCCATCCGTTTTTCTGCAAATCAGAAAGAATGTGTTTACATTCTGAATATTTCTCTCATAGCCAGGCTTTCTGATATTTAAATTTGTTTCAGTGCTGGTTCACACTGTATTGCACATAAAAAATATATATATATGTATTTATTATAAAATTGTATAATAAAGGCCATGCCTTATCATCTTAATGTACTATTAGCTCTATTCTAGTTGTTGTTTTCTAATGAAGGACAAACATTTAGAGAGAGGCACTGTTGAAGGTTTTTAGTCTTGCTTAGTAACATCTTTAATTTTTTACATTTACATGAACAGAAGAATAAGCATCCATTAAATCTGGAGTTAAAGGTACTAGTTAACTGAGAAAACCCAAACCTAGTTGAACATTTAACTTACTCAAGTCAATCAAGGCTAATTTAATGAATATCTTTTTACATCATCTGTTCTCAAATGAAAGTATCTGTCTGGATCTAAACTGGATTTCAATAGAAATGTTATTTTGTTCATTACTGTTTTTGTTGGTTTTCTTTTGCTTTGATAACAACAATTCAGGATAAAGCTATTTTTTATTTAGCATGGGATTGCCCAAATTTCCTAATTAATGAATTTAATGCAATTAAGCTAAGCTGATTATATTATTGAAATAGTTATAGCAGCTTGCTAACTTTCAAGTTGAATACTATTTTATAAATATGATAGTTGAAATTAAATTTAATTGCTTTTTTCTGAGTTTAAAGCTTGCTATGTGTTGAAGTTATATCTCACTGGTCTTACATTAGACAACATACAAAGTCACCTTCTCATATGTGTTTGTAAATATTTTACTATCTATACAAATCACTACATGGTGAACATTATTCATTAAAATGTTTGGCTCAAATTTCTTCAGGAACAAATAGCTCAGTTGGTGCTAAATGGTGAGAATGAAACTGTTACAAGAAATGCTTCTGGTTAAGAAAGTTAAGAAAGCCATAAAACAATTTTTATTTGCCTTGGATTGTTAACCATTCTAACTACATTAAAATGTATATTTATTAGCTATTATACTGTCTTATATCATTCATGATAAGGGTTGTTTTTTGTGTAATCATTTGTTGGCCTACCTATCTGTATATATGACCTTTTAATTTCAAATTACTCAACTTTGTTAACTTTGATGTTGTTTACCATATACAGCCTTAGATTTTAATTTGATTATTACTTTGATAATCATCCTAATGATATTAGTGGTTAGTTAGAAAAAAAAACCAGTTAAGCAAGCAATGGTGAACTTTGAAAACATAGGAACTACATTTTGATTTTCACTCTGAGTCTGTAAGACATTTGATTCAATTCAGTCATCTAATATTTGTTCTTTATCAGTCTTCTATTATGAAATAAAGTTCATGCTTGAACTATGATGAATATATATCTAGTGTTCCTCGGCTATTTTCTCAAACCCTCCACTGAGAATATATATTATTCAGAAGACTCAGTTTCTTTACTACATGGATCAGATGGAATTTATTGCGACAGATTTTCTACATCTGGATACCGTTCCTGTTTCCCAGTAAGCTAATATTTCCCCATGGCCAGATACGTTTTTTTTTTTTATGGAAGACTAGAAATGAACAAAATGAAAACTTGTATTACACTGTTGCTCATTTTACACCCACTACAGGATGTCAAAACAAAGTAATACGTAAACACATGCACACAAATGCAGTCGTCTCTCTCTCTCTCTCTCTCTCTTCCTCTTTATATATATATATATATATATATATATATATATATATATATATATATGTGTGTGTGTATACACACAACTGGCTTCTTTCAGTTTCTTTCTACCAAATTGATTCACAAGGTTTTGGTTAGCTGAAGACTATAGTATAAGGTATTTGCCCCAGGTTCCACACAGTGGGGCTGAATCCAAAACCACATAGTTGGACAGCAAGCTCTTCAACTACACAGTCACACCACCAGCTCTTATATACAGCCATACCCATGCCTATAAGCTATATTTGTGCCTTCATTTTTACTAAAGACCAAGTATTTATAAAATCCATAGACATAATGTAAAAATTTAATGCCACACTTATCAGCATTCCAGTCAAGAGAACGAGGTTCTCTGCTGAAGTGAAAACCAATTTCAAACTTGGTGGGATATGATCTGATACCTAGATATTAAAAGCTTTTATCGTTTTTAAGACAATGCCTTATGCTCTTAATGCTAGTTTCATAACGTGTCTCCTCATTCAGCTAGTTGAACTTTGAGAGCAATTGTGAAACAGGTATCTTGCTTCAATGAAATGTTACACACTTCCTTGTTGCACAATCACTGTTATTATGAACAAATACAAAGATCCCCTTTGTGCACTTGTTCATATTTTGTAGATTCATTAGTTTCCATATGTCCATGGTAATGTAGAAACATTTTTAAATGTTATAGATGTAGAGATTTTATGGTAAAGCATAAGCATATATTTAAAGATCTTTTTGAAATGTTCATCGATTGTATATTATAATTTCCGTCATATGAATAATTCATTCTTTATTTATCCATCTCACTTTAGTACTCATGTACTTAATTATTTCAATTTTATTTTTCTATTATGATTTATCCTATTACAGATGTCCTTTTAATAAGCTTTTTACTCTCCTGCCAGATGGAGAATTTTGTAACAAAGGCAGTATGGGGAGGGATGCATTTTTTTCTAACTTGTTAATTGTATCAACTCAGTCTCTGACTGAATATAAAGTATAAAGAAGAAACATGAGTTAATAGTTTGTTGGAAAGAATAGAGAAAGAGTAACAATTGGTTACATACCAAGTAAAACTGATTGGCCAAGCTTAATGTGTAGGAAGAAAATTTTTAATTAACTTTCAGTTAACTAGCCATAGTAAAAGGGTTAAGCTCCCAGTCTTTTTTTTTTTTTTTTTTTTTTGTATATTAATTACATTGATTGCGCTTAGTTTGAGTTAGAGAACTTTTGAAATTTTGAATCAGATGTAAATATAATGCGTACAAAACTGGGGTTTGAAGGTAATTAAATGTTTAACCTTACTTTTCAGAAGACTGTCTCTTTCAATTTTGGCTTTTGATACACATTTCTTCTGTGGATTTTCTTTTTCGAGACATGCACAGGAAATTACACATGCATTTGTCTACCTATTTCTTCTCAAACTTCATGCCACTCATTTGGTTTGAAATGATACATCATTTTATGTTGTCATAAAAATTTTTCAAATACATGATATCAAATATGTTTTGTCATGACTGTGAAGTAAAATATTTTGCTCAAAATAGCTATATTTTAACAATATTAGTAAGTAATTATCATGTATTTCATAAATTTAATTAGAAAAATTAAAATGAAGTAAAAGACTCTCTACAAACAAAGTAGACTTTCAAGCCAGTGATCTGCCCATGGTCATCACCATTTTAATTGTTGAGTTCAATATCCTATAATTTAGGCTTTAAATATGAATTCCTCATTTCAAATGTTGGAGCTGGACACACAGTAGATTGAGTGACTGTCTAGAAGCTGCTTCATTGGATCATAGGCATAACACTTTAAACTGGGGTGAATCTGGATAGAAACATGGTTTCTTAAGCCCCAGTTTCAAGAGATTTAGGAATTGCAAGCTGTTGTCAGAGAGAGAGAGAGAGAGAGTGCGTGTGTGTGTGTTTGTGCATGCATGCATAGTGCGTTCACTAAAATCTCCACCCATTATGAATAGACCTACTAAATATTCTATGTATATATTGGCAGTCAGAAATCTGATAAAAAGATTTCAACTGTTATAACTGTATAATAAATTGAGATATAATCATAAAACAAATTATTAGTATAAGCTTTGATAGTTCTACTGATAGTTGCTATGATAATCTGTTTCTTCTTACTAGTGTTGGGCTAATGGAAACATTTGCCTATATTCTTTTGATATATAAAAACATAGGGGTGGGGACTTAAAAATGAAAGAAAAATTATTTTATTTTTAAAACATGGAATGGTTTTTAGCCAAATCCTCTTTGGCTTTTCCTTAACCTTTGTAAGGATTTGTCATGACTAAACTGCAATCCTTTTGAAAGTCATTACCAAATTTGTTCATGGCATTGGTGTAGTATTATTTAATGCTTGATTAAGTGACCTTATAACAAAAGAAAAAAAATAGTTTCCAGCTATGACCAGTTCATCTTTTGTCAAACATGGTGCATATCAGATAATTTTTTCCAATGCCTCCACCCTTAAACCATGATATATGATTCAAAGATTGCTATTTCTAACAAGTCAAGTGACTGCATAGAGGACCTCCTTGTTTGCTGTCAGATGTATTGTTGTCTTTAGACATATTTTTACTTGCTCCTCTTCCATGTCTGTTTAAAGAAATCCTTATTCTGTCTATATAGAGCTTAGTGCAAAGGAATTTGGAACACTGTTCAATGTGAGCAATATTGTTTTCTTTTTTAATAAAACTATCTATGCCATTGTTGATACTTGAATTTTTCCTTAAGTTTTCCTTTATCTATATTGTTCAGTTTGTATTCATTGGTAGAATCATTAGAGCATCAAAGTGCCCTTGTGGCATTTCTCTCTGGCTCTGTGTATTCTGATCTTGAATCCTACTGAGATCAACTTTGCCTTTCATCTTTTCAGAGTTGATGAAATAAATTACCAATCAAGTACTGGGGTTGCTGTAATTGACTACCAATCCTAAAATTGCTGGCCTTGTGCCAAAATTTGAAAGAAATCTTCTTCTTCTTCTCATCATCATTATCATTAACTTGCTGGTTTTACGTTAAAATTTGAAAACATTATTATTTTATTATTATTATTATTGCGATTACTACTACTACTTTAACTTGTGTTGGAACTCCTGAAGTCTTGTGTGCATAGCAGGCTTGCTTCTTGCAGCATTTCATCCATTTTTTTTTTTTTTGTTCTGAGTTCAAATTCTGAGGTTGACTTTGCCTTTCACTTTTTCAGGGTTGATAAAGTAAGTACCAGTTGATCACTGGCATCAATGTAATCAACTTATCTCCTCTCTGAAATTACTGGCCTTGTGCCAAAATTTGAAACCATTAATAGAGAGCATGTGAGAGGGTTCATAACTTCATAAGTGAGGGTATTCCTGAATCTGTGGCATTTGTTGAGTGGCCTTAGTTGAAATTTCTCCTGTATCAGGAGGACTGCATCATTCATGTTATCACATACTTTGTATACTATTTATACTTTTATCACATTTTACTGTCTTTTCTTCCATTTTTTATGTAAATCCTGGCACAAATTGTTATCTGTCCTTGTGACTTCCACCTCATCTATGCCCTGTGGCTAATAAAATAAATTATAATTATTATTATTATTATTATTGGTCAGGACTGTCGTGGATTTGAGTAGTCCAGGAGATCTCCCTCTTTTGGGGAATTTTGGTGTTCTAATTGATTGTTTTGCATTGTTTATGGGACCTTCCTGTAACCCCACATTCTATTTGTCCAGTGCTGTCTACAATGTTTTTTTTTTTTCTGTAAACCCTTTGAGGTTAATAAAAATAATAATAATTATTATTGTTATTATTGAGCTGGCAGGATCATTTGTCCAGCATGCTGGACAAATGATTCTGCCAGCTCAATAATAACAATAATAATTATTATTAATGCTGGACAAAATGCTTTACAAAATTTCATATGTTCTGAATTCAGATTCTGCTTCATCCTGTTGGTGGTTGTGGTGGTAGTGTGTGTATGGGGGGTTTGGTGTAATCAACTAGGCCTCTCTTCTAAAATTTCAGGCCTTGTGCCTATAGTAGAAAGGCTAATAATAATAATAATAATAATGATAATGATAATGATGATAATTATTATTCAGTAGTAGTAGTAGTAGTAGTAGTAGCAGTTGTCAGCAATGAATTTTGTAGTCTACTTCAACTGTTGACTATTTTACTTTTTTTTTCTGCTTAGTTTTGTCATGGCTGTTTTAGTTTATTTGAGTCTTAAGTTCCTAACAGGATGTTTCAATTGTCACAAGACACTCCTTATTGCCACTACTGTCAATGATAGATAAAGGAGGAGGGGGAGGAGGAGGTCAATTTTAGTAATGACTTGCAATTTTCATACTCCTCCCCCCTCACCAACCTACTATCAGCTGTATATGTTCCTTGTACAATTTTTTTTCTCCTTTTTCGTTTTGTTTTTGTTTTCCATACCCTAGACACATGAATGGATTTCCCACTATGCACAAGCTCACTAAGTGGCTCTGCTTGTCGGCCTGCATTTTAAAACACTGAAATTAGTTTATAAAATTAATTTCAGTGTTTCAAAATGCATCTATATTCTTCCTTTTCGTTTTCTTTTTTTTTTTTCTTTTGCTGAATTGGTGTAATTTTAATTCATTGAGTCATTGTGCTTTAAGTAACATATACAAGACAGACAGAAGGCGGTGAGCTGGCAGAAACATTAGCTCGCAGGGCGAAATGCTTAGCGATATTTCGTCTGCTGTTACGTTCTGAGTTCAAATTCCGCCAAGGTCAACTTTGCCTTTCATCCTTTCGGGGTCAATAAATTTAGTACCAGTTACGCACTGTGGTCAATGTAATCGACTTAATCCCTTTGTCTGTCCTTGTTTGTCCCCTCTATGTTTAGCCCCTTGTGGGCAATAAAGAAATATATACTAAACAGACAGAGTATACTGTAAGGAACTGTGTTGTGTATGTATGTAATAATGGATAGAAAGTATATATACTTGTTTCAGTCATTTGACTGTGGCCATGCTGGAGCACCACCTCTAAGGGATTTTTAGTTGAAAAACTTGACCCCAGGATTTATTCTTTGTAAGCTTTGTACTTATTCTATCAGTCTCTTTTGCTGAACCACTAAGTTGCAGGGATGTAAACACACCAGCATCAGTTGTCAAGCGATGGTGGAGTGGACAAACACAGACACAAAAACGCACACAAATATATATATATATAGGGCAAGCTTCTTTCAGTTTCTGTCTCCCAAATCCATTCACAGGGCTTTGGTCGGCCTGAGGCTATAGTAGAAGACACTTGCCCAAAGCCTAGTCCTTATTCTATCAGTCTCTTTTGTCAAACCACTAAATTATGGGTACATAAATAAACCAACATCAGTTGTGAAGTGGAGGTGGTGGTGAGACAAACATAAAGATGTGCACATAGATACATACATTATTACACATACACACGCATGTAGATACGATGAGCTTCTTTCAGTTTCCATCTATCAAATGCAAGGCTTACACTGTCTAAGGGCTATGGTAGAACCCAGAATCATGTAGTTGGGAAGTAAACATCTTACCACACAGCCACACTTGTACTTATATATATATATATAATCATATAGATGTATATGTATATTGCTAGTGTGATGCATGCATGTCCAGTTTATGCAGAGACATGTATACAGGACAGACTTACTCTATATGATGTGTGTATATCATCATCATCAGTCAATCCTATATACAAGTCATTCTTTGAAGTGTATGTATATCTATTTAATCTCTTTCTCTCATCATGTTGAACTGTTAATCCCTACACATTTTTTCTCTCTCTTTTTTTTTTTATTTTTATTCTTTCTCCATTTTACCCTCTCAATCATTTTCTGTCGAAGACCAGAGGCTTGAAACATCAAAGACTTTTCCATTCTTCCTGAACTTTAAGCTAATACACCTGCTTGTTATTTCTTCACCTGTCTTCATTTTTTGTTTTCTGTAAATTTGAACTATATATACACAGAGAGAGAGGGCTGTGTGGTTCAGAAATTTGCTTTATAACCACATGGTTTTGGGTTCAGTCCCACAATGTGGCATCTTAGGCAAGTGTCTTCTGCTATAGTCTCAAGCTGACCAAAGCCATGTCAGTGGATTTGGTCATAGAAATTAAAAGAAGCCCACTGTACAAATATATAATAGGTGTGTCTATCTTGGTATTACATGATAATTTGAAACAAGTGTCACTGTAATACAAGTGGTATTGTTCAATTGCAAAGTTCTGTGGAAACATGTTTAGGTATGAGGAAAAAATACTTTGCTTGGAAACAGATAAGAATTTGCAACAGTAAGAACATCCAGTTGTAGAAAATCTGCCTTAACAAATTGCTTCTGACCCAAGCAAGCATGGAAAAGTGGCCATAAGACTAGTGACTATAATTACACACACACACTGGACCATGTTTACTTTGGTGTGAATTCTGGTTATACACTGTGTACTCTAATGTAGTATGTGTGCAAGCTTACTGTGTATAGTATATATTATAATATGGTTATAAAGTACAGAAAGTGTGCTATAACCATAGTTTTATTCAAGAGAGAATATTGAGCTTCTTTTTTTTGTATTGTTTTATTTTATGTTTAATGAATACCACCATCCCACACCATCAGAACTGAAAGAAAGGCATTGAATTAACATAATGTGATGCATAATCAGTCTGTGATTATGTACTTTAAGAACTTGCTGGTCAAAGTGAAGTGAATGCCATGAGGCAGCAATGTATTGAGGTATTTTGGGAAAAATAGATAGTTGCAAAAGTTAATATGATGGTGCTTATGGTGAAAATATTGCTACTGTTGTTGCTGCAGTTTGCATCACTTTGTGAATAGTGTAGAGTTTATTCTTGTGATAGGACAACTAAATTAACTGATAAAAATATAAATCAAAAGAAGAAGGCTAATTTTGATGATGAGCCAGGAAGTGAAGATTTTTCAGTAAGAGTTTATATGTTAGAAAGTCTGGTATACCAGTACTCAGAAGAAAGTGTGTCAGCTGTATAGGAGAGCATACTTGGGGAAACATCTGGTTGTGGTTGAGATATTTCTGTATTTTAAAGAGAAGGGCAAGTTTATTTGATGCAGTTTTGGCAAATTATAGAAGCACGTTCACTAAAGTTGTGGCTCTTACTTAATGGTATTATTTTTTATCTTAGAAACAGATGAAGGCTGGCAACAGGAAAGGCATCCAGCCATAGAAAATCTGTGTGACCAACGCAAGCATAGAAAAATGGAAAACAAAATGATGATGATGATGCTGATTTTCTATGATGCAAGATAGTATTTCACCATGATCAGACATGTTTTACATTGAAGATTGAAAGTGAATGACACTATTTGTATGACTTTGACTCTCATTTACAACTCTCACACAATGTCAAAATGTAGAGGCTCAATCTACCAAATGTAAGCACAAGGCTTTGGTCAACCCTGGGCTTTAATAAAAGACACTTACATAAGATGTCACAGTGGGGCTGAACTCAAAATCACATGGTTGGGAAGCAAACTTCTTTACACAATCATGCCTGTGCCATGATTGGTAAAATTTCAGTACAAGAAGTAATCAAACTATTAAGTGTGCTTGACAAAGTCTGAGAACAGTGAAAATTTGAGGGCCAATTTTCAGCAAGAGTGGCTCAGAGTTTATATTTTGTATGTGAAAGTTGGTTAAATATGTGGCAGGTATGGAAGACAGTGATAATACACTGGATGTGAACTAGAGATGCTTGAAAAAACTGGTAGAGACACACTCCTTTCTGTAAAATAGAATGCTGGTATTTGATTTCTTGTAGAAGGTGATAGGTAAAAGATGAAGGGTTAGTTCTCTTTTGTCATGTGAAATTGATAGGAAATATATATACATATATTTTTTTGTTTTAGTGTGTCGTGGTGTTTGATTCTATAATTTTTATTTTGTCTGAGGCTTAGAAGAGTTAGATTATTACACTTTCACTCTTTCCTTAGTTGCAGTCATTTGACTACAGCTGTACCAGAGCATCATCATCAAGGATTTTAGTTAATTTTATTGATTCATAAACTTATTTCAATCTGGTACTTATTTTGACAAATCCTATTTGTCAAACTACTAAGTTGCAGGGTTGGGACACAATACAGATGCAGACATATTTTATCTAAGTTCTTGCTTGTTGTTACATTTTTTTGGTAAACACTTGTTCACTTCTACAAGAATTGGTTTCTCTTCTATGTTGATCCATTGACATTCATAGACCTACTTGCAGTTGCCTAACTTTCAATCATTTACAAAGACACTCCACTCCCTCTGTGTTACTGTATTTAGTACCATTTTAGAGAACATTGAGCATTTCATTCATAAAATATTTGCTTTTGTTTTATTCCTTCTCCCACACTAGTGAAATGGAACTAATCCCAATAGCATTCATTATACGACTAACAATTATTTTTAATGAAATTAATAAAAGCGATTATGAAGTATAGCTTAAACTGAGAGTAAAATATTGCTGTGTGATACTTAATCTGTCATTCTTATCCATAATACCTCAGAATATTGTACCATGTACCCAGTATTGCCAAATTATTATTGGAAATTATGTCTAATGTATTCAACTATGTATGAATGATTGGTTGCTAAGCTTTTTATGTTTTATTTCATTTTTTAATTTTCATTATAAGGTAATCAGATATTTATTATCTGATGTTCAAAACCATGAGCCTGTATAACCCTTTCATTAAGATGTTTCTATTGAAATACATTGCTTTTATTTCAATTAATTTTGAAAATAATAAAGATTTAGTAAAAATAACTTAGTCATTAATATATTGGTGTTTGGGATATAATTTAAAATGAAATTTTAAAGGTAAATTTTAATTTAGTTTACTTTAAAGCCCTCAGTTTGTGTCAAGACCCAAGGACTGTTAGGGCAGGCTGGTATCAAAAGGGCTAAATGTTCTACAACAGCCTTTAGGAATGAAAATTGTAATTTAAGTAAAAAGAAAAAATGTATTGTACTTTTGTATTTTTATATATCAATAATGGATAGTTCAATACTAAATGTGTTTAAATTGATGGAACTTCTTAGCTATGACAGTAGGGGAGTTATTTGTAGCTTCATTACTTATGCAAATAAGTCATAGATTTCTGCTGTAACTCTTATGTATTCTTAAAAAAGATGACTATGATTTAGAATGATACTGAAAGTTGAAATTGGTTCCAATTTATGTATACTTTTTACTGATATCAATCTAGTTGTTTAAAACATTTTAGATTATGCCCTACCTCATGGCATAATCTCTTCCACTGGAGGATTGAATCAGAAGGAAGAATTATCTTTTCTGTCCCTTTTTGACTCATAGCCTCACCTCAGTGCATCAATGATTATAGACATAGCCTTATTTTTAAAAAAATTTGATATGTATAGACTGACAGGATATTTTCTTTACATAGTTTGTCCATAGCAATCATGATGGAACACTGATCTATAGGTGCTTCTCTGCAGTTCAAGATAGCTGAAGTTATTTGGTAGCTGTCAGTAGTGGTATTTTGCATTCCCAGTCACAGAGAACCACATTAACTGTTTTCACTTATTAGATCTGTCAAATGGAGATATGATATAGCTATTATGGGTCCAGAAAAAAGTGCTTCCTTTTGTATTTATTTAAGTTTCACATCACTCCTCTGCAAATGCTTTGATAATAAGTAGCTTTCCATGTATGTATTCAGATAAATTACTTGAGCTTTCATAAGGCTACTGCTTGTATTTCTGTTTAATGAGCATTCTTCAACCTCCTGGATGTAATTTATTTCACTTGTACCCTCCAGACATAATTATTTTATTACTTGTACATGTATGTGCATGTGAGGGCTTATTTCAGAAAGTGTTACCTGAATGATATGAGGCCGAACTCAAAGGCTATTTGAATTATTAGCTGCATGCTTTTGCTTCCTTAGTTCTTGTTAGTAGTGTCACTATTGATGGGAGAATTTGAAAATTGTTAGAGATTTACACCTTTGAATTATGGAGGTCAATCTGTTTTCTTTCTTTTTCAATCTTTGCTCTCCAAGTTAACAAGAATATTTTATGTAAATTAATTCATTAATGATTGTGGCTATCAATATGTGAAAATGCATGAGTATTTGGTATCTATTTAATATTCATTTCTAATTTGTTTTTGTAATAAGATTTGAGCCAATCTCTGTATGGGAAACTTTTAAGATGGATAAAAAAAGGTGCTTTTTCTTTTTACAAAGATTAGACTAGTAATTACAAATTAATTGACAGTGCTGCCTCTATGATAGACAACTTTTCAATATTAGTATGGAGTCTTTTTGTCATCATAACTGAAGTGGCCTCAAAGACTGTTGTTACATCTGTAAAACCTATAATCTGAGCAAGAAAGTTTGAAGTTTCCTTTTAGTCGTCTGGAGACATTCATTCTCTTTTTCATTCACTTTTCTACGTCATGTTTATGCCTACTGAACTTGTTACAACACTGCAGATATTTTACTCTGACTAAAAGAACAATGACTTCTGTTATACTTGTATCTTATCCTAAACTAGGACATTCCACCAATTTTCTATATTTTTATGGTTATGTATACACTTCATGTTTCTGTCAATTTTTGTCTCTTGGATTATTATTGCTTTGTATATAGTGTTTTTATTTTATATAGTATTATGACTCACAGGAAAGTGATGTTTATCTGACATTTTCAAAGCAACTATTGATAACGCTGACCCTCAAGCTTCTTCACTGGCAGTGTAACATTTGTGTGTGTTGTGTGTATATTAATCAGTTGTATAGTTGCTCAAGGGCTGATCGTTTTACACATTTGTAGAACAAGCCTATTTATTTATATATATATATATTATATCATCATCATCATCATCTTCGTTGTCATCGTCGTTTAACATCAGCTTTTCATGCTGGCATGGGTTAGATGGTTTGACAGTGCTAGCAAGCCAGAAGGCTGCACAAGGCTCCAGTCTGATTTGGCAAAGTTTTTACAGCTAGATGCCCTTCCTAATGCCAAAATGCTTGAATGGTGCATTTTATGTGCCACTGGCACAGGAGCCAGTCAGGCGGCACTGGCAACGACCACACTCAAATGGTGCTTTTTATGTGCCACTGATCTTCCATAAAATCATGCTTGAGCATTGTGATGTCTATGTTTGAAAGACTGGAGAATTATTATTTTGCTCTGAAACAAGTGAGGGTTGGTGACAGGAAGAGCATCCAGCCATAGAAAATCCAATTCAATGAATTTTATCTGACTCATGCAAATATAGGATAATAGAAATTGCAACAGTGATGTGTGTGTGTGTGATATACATATGTGAATGTGTGCATTATTATACTCTTTTCTGCCAAATATCAAAATCAGAAATGTATATATCAAAATACAAGAGTTCCAAAAGTGGAAAAAATAATAAATAAAAAAAAAAACGAGAAAGAAACAAACAGTAAAATAAAGTTTTCCCATGCTAGTATGTCTGCTGTATTTATTATCATCAGTAAATCTTATGTGGCTGTTTAAGTTAACCAGTTGATATTTCACCTGTGAAATCTTACACCCAGATCTTCACTACTGATATACTACCAACCATAATAACCTAACCTAAATAGACTCACCTTAAGAAAGAAAGGTAGACAGGCAACCTGAAAGTTGTAAAACTAGAGGCTCCTTCATTCTTCCAGCAACTAGAAGCAGGCTAAACACTAAACTAGATTGCATCTGTTATCTTAACTCTTTAATACTTTAATAGGACATATGTTTTTATATATATATATATATATATATATACCTATATATATATGTGTGTGTGTGTGTGTGCTTTAAGTTTCTACATTTTTTTTCTAATGTAGCAGTAGCTAACATGTTGGCAAGTTCAAACACATATAACAAACTGGTTTCAAATTTTGGTACCAGTCAGCAATTTCGATGGAGGTGATGGGTCGATTTCAACAATGTTGGTGCTCAACTGTTGCTTTATTTTATTGACCCCAAAAGGACGAAACTTAGAACATAAAGACAGACAAAATGCCACTAAGCATTTCTTCTGGTGTGCTAACAATTCTGTCAGCTTGTCACCTTAACACATACAATGAATTGAAATTGTTGATTAACCCCAGATTAGCTCTAACTGAACTGGTTTATTGCTCAAAGGCTATTCAACCATTGCTTATCTTGTCTATTTTTTGTTTTCTTTCTTTTGAAAGGTCAAGATTATGTAGGACTGCATAACCCAATATTTCCTTCCTTTGTTAAGATTAAGATTGATTGTAGGGTGTGATTCAAAGAAAATTTAGCTGTTATTTCTAACAGTTTGAGTGATAGTGGTTAGATTTGGTTGCTCTTCTTGACATTGTCTGCTTGACTTTGAAGTGCAAGTAGCATTTTTTATCATATCACCTGATTCACTGAAACTAGTTTAGTCATGTTGCTACTATTGTTTAGCTCCAGCTTGGCTTCAACTAACCTGACCTTCTACAACAATCAAAGATTTTCCAGTCATGATCACCCAGTCTTTTCATTTACTTATTCTTTTGCATTCAGTAGATCTAATCCAATACTATATTGTCCAACATGTTTTTTTATCCTTTAAAATGGTATAGTATGATTTGAGTGGGATTTATCTGTTATTTCTAGTCTGTTGAGGTTCTCTCTTTTTGATCTCTACATTGAATCATGTTTCAATACAAGGATATTTGTATTGGTACTTGAGATGAAGAATTTAGCATTTTGATAAAGGAAATCATTTGGAAATAATGACACAAAGCATGTTAAAACTGTGATCTGAAGTTTAGTGGAACTGAGGGTTGGGTAGCAGAGCTTTTAGGTTGGAGTAAGTGCCTGTCAATAAAGCCATTGTCGTTGGAGTTCATCAGTGATCTAGAAATGAAATGAAAATTTTCAAATGTGTCCATTTCTCATCTGACATCTAAGGTTTATACCAGAAAATATAAATTAGTATATACCAGAAAATATAAATTAGTAGTCCGAAACTTACAAAGCCATCATAACTTATACCATCTGTCACTTTTATTTTAATACTATTTTAGTACTGTTATGTGTTTGTTATTGTGGTTTCTCCTTTTAGCTAGGCATGAAGAAGTAGAACTTATAGCTTTACTGACATCTCTGCCTGCTTGATGAGATTCATGGAATTGATGTTCGGCTTGAATTTCCCACTGGTTGTTGCTGTTAATATGAATGTATGTCTGTACGTATATGTAAGAAAGAAAGAGAGAATACTAAGGATTGAAGTTCTAGGAGAAAAGATTTGAGTGAAAGGTATGGTTTTTTTCTTGGGTAAGTGTAGACTAGGAATTCCAAGAGACAGAGCATTAGATAGAATTTGGTGTAAGGTGATACAATTTTACCTATTCAAAGGAACACAAAGTGTTGTAAGAAAGGAAAATACATTGGTGTGTAAATGGTTCTAATGTTTTTGTGGGAAAAACTTTATCAGATGTAAGTCAATCTGTAATGTTTGTGAGTATAACAACTCCTTTGTCCCTAATATATGAGCTATTGTCCAGTGTCCAATGAACAATGTTTCTCAAAATTGGTCAATAATTACTGTTCAGTAACTTCTGGCTTTTAGGGATATGGTTTTTAAGCAAACAATTTTATTTTAATCTTTAAAATGTTTTTAAATTTTAAAAAATGGCTTCAGTACGTTTGTAAAACTCTTATCTCCCTTGTCTCAAAGATGCTTTTCATTACTGAAAAAATATTCATCTAATTTCTGGTTATATGATTTTCTGTCATTGTCTCACTTAACTCTTTAGTTTATGTTAGTTTACTTAGGTTCAAAGCTTTTTCTTCTTCCCTATATATATAAAATTAAATAAAAGATAGACTGTCAAATTTTTATGAAGTTTCCTCTGAGTGTATGACTTCAATTTTACACACACACTTTTATAAATTAGAATTTATTGTCAAATGTAATTAACACAGCTCTTGTTCTGATATTAAAATGGATGTTGTAAATAGTTATAACAGTGAAATAATAATGTCTGTAATCTCCTTCTCACCTGGTTCAAGTGCTATTGACATAGTTTTTAATATAAACAGTTACTACTCAACTATCCTGTCTACTGTTAACTTTTCACCTTGGTCATCTGACCTTGACATAGATAATAATGTATGTTAGCAGAGTGTCACACTGTCTACTGCCACCTTTTCAGCTCTGTTCAGCTGCCATTATGCTAGATTTTAATGTAAACAAGTTCCAAAGTATTATAGAGCCACACTATCCATAGTTACCTTTTGACCAATTCCAAGATGTCATTGACTTAGATATTAGTTCAGAAATAACAAACGATGATATTAACCAGCATAGTTGACTCTGTTCCATTTCCCATTTCGTTTTTAAAAATAAGAATACTAACAAATGTGTTAGCAAATTCTATTTCTCCAAATTGCATTTAAACTTTGAAATATCTGCCAACAATAATATATAATGCTCATTGATATGTCTTAAATATTTGAAGAATATGTTATTTATATATTTATATGGTAACTTGTTTCTTTATTCATAAAATGTATTCTAAAATATAAGTTTTTCTTAATTCTTTTCTAAAATGATATGCCAAACAGAAAGCTGTTTCACACCATATTCTACTTTACAGGTTTTAATTTTAAATATCCTCAAGTAAGTCAAACTTAAGAGACCAAGATCCAACAATTAGCTCTTAGCTGTCTTTTTTAAAAAAAGTAATAATAACGATAAAAAAGAACATTTTCATTTTACCTACTGGGTGTTTTAGTGCTGAATCAAGTTATAAGGCTGAATGACTTCAACTTTAAATATTCAACTGAAAAAAAAAATGATAGAATTAGTACTAATATTCCTGAAGATAGATGGTATACACGTCTCTTGAGAATATACTGGGAAATCTCATTGAATCATCAGAAACTGTAGGACATTTTTCAATAGGAAACAACTTACTAATCTGAAAATAAATTGTACTAGCATTTGGTTCTTGGTAGCATGCAGGAATAACTGGCCTAAAATTCTGTTCAAAACTAGTTTGTAATTCCAACTGTGATTGCTTCTCAGGAAACGGGTTTTTATAGATATTTGTGTAATGTTCGTATCCAAGCAAGTCATTCTTAGAAACAAAATTCATCCCAGTGTCCCACCCATAATTTATCAATGTACTTGACTGTCAATCAAGTAACTACTAATTATATGTAGAAAAATCTTGGAAGAATGGCTATCTGGATTTAATTATTGCAGGACAGGGATTCTCAAGCCTAGGTATGCAACAAACACTCCAAGAATATATGAAATTTGTAAAAACTTTGAAACTTTAAAGCTATTACAACCCACTACTTTTCAATAGTACATCGTCAGATTTAGTAAAGAGTATTATAAAATTACTGTTTGGAAGTTTTGACTTCCAAATATAATAATTTACGAGAAATTGTACATTTGTCTATTTAGATGGTAAACCCATTGTATCATATTATCGTATTAAGACGTTTTACTATATATTCTTCACGAGGCATACGTATGATAACACGGTTGGATATGATAAGTGAATACTCTGGAAGAAAAACTTTGAGAAGTCCTAGCTGACAGAATCGTTAGCACACCGGGCGAAATGCTTAGCGGCATTTCGTCTGCTGTTACGTTCTGAGTTCAAATTCCGCCGACGTCGACTTTGCCTTTCATCCTTTCGGGGTCGATTAAATAAGTACCAGTTACGCACTGGGGTCGATGTAATCGACTTAATACCTATGTCTGTCTTTGTTTGTCCCCTCTGTGTTTAGCCCCTTGTGGATAGTAAAGAAATATATACTGATTTCCCTCTAACCAAAGATACATTGTACTCTAGTAACTTGTACATTTACTTACAGTACTTTCATGGATATGATTGAACTAATATCTTAATCTCTACTTGAGTGTTTTTTATTTCAAATCTTGAAAATGTTTGTTACAAGCAAGTACTCATAGATGCAAACTTTCTAGTCCTCAGAACTGATACCGACCAAGGTCGGATGATATGGTGCAATGCAATCTTCTTGTACGTCTTTTAAAAATTGTTTATTGCCGCAATGTTTTTGACATTTTAGCCTGATTTTGTTTACCGTCACTCAGTCTTTTGATTTCTTTTTATTTCACTTCAATATTTAGTGACATACATGCACCAGTGGTGGCGATGGGGATTGTCGTGATAAGCCATTTACCTCTATAATCATTTTAACGACTAGTGTACTTGCACAACTGTGGACTTTATCAAATACTCTTCAAAGTTTATGAGCCCCACCACCATCAAACCAGTGCACCATCACCACTACTCGAAAAATAAATAAATGAAATAAAAATAAAATTAGTGTTCACCCACCATCACTAACACATCGCACTCTTCACTTACTGCTAGCAGCTACCGTAGACTGTTTAGACAGTTAAGTAAGTTGTAATGTGTGCACACATATACTGGTAATGACGGACACACGCAGACATGCATACATATACATACATATTACGTAAAAGCTTTGGTTCCAGGCTTGCTTCCACATCAAACTAATCTCTGCCACTGATATGATGCAAAATCAAGACCAATTTAAAGCAATCTATATTTAAACTTAGTGATAATAAATGTGAGTGGAAGTTTACTGTTTTCTATTTTGGTAGGGGCTAAAACATTTTGTTTATGGCAGCATAAGCTCTCTCTCTCTCTCTCTCTCTCTCTCTCTCTCTCTCTCTCTCTCATATATATATATATATATATATATATATATATAAACACACACAATATGCACCAACATGTCTATATACATGCAGACATAAACACATGCATCTAACATTTTAATACAGGCTACGGAATTTTTGTATTAGTTATCAGTGTTATTACTTTTATAGTTTTGCTTGTTTGTTACATACTCTTAATGTGATATTAATGCTTGTCTGTCTGTTCCCCCCCTTCTCTCTATCTTTCTTTCTTTACACACACACACCCGTCCCTCCCCCCTCTCTCTCTCATTCTATTCTTGTTGGCACACCTGGAAAGGTTTCTTAGCTTCTGTCAGACTCAACTTTGCCACATAATTTAATTGAACAAGCAGGGAGTAGGCAAGGAACAGCGAAGCTATTTGTACACAGGCAATTAGGACCAAACCTTTATACATACATACATACATACATACACACACACACACATAAATGTGTGTGTCTATATGTCTATCTATATATCTATATATATATATATATATATATGGAAAAACGCCTTAGTAATAATGGAGCCACTTAATTAGTGGTGGGCTGTTGTTAATATCTTTTTGTTTTGTTTTCATTTTACTGTCCCAGTCTCTCCCTCACCCTTCTTTTGTCTCCTATAAATCTTTATTCAGTCTGCTTCATGTGTGAAGCAATCTCCTGTCCCCCACCTCAAATCCTAATCACTAATCTCCACCACTGCTGCTCTGCCACGGCAGAGGTTGTATGTATATGTCTCTCTCTTTCTTTCTCTATATGCTTGCTATTCTGTGTTCATATACGTGTGTGTGTGCTTTCGTGCGTGCGTGCACATATGAATGTAAACAGGGTCACCTGTAAAACTTACATTCAAGTACTGTTTACTAAACCAACTTCTCCCCCCTTTCCCTCCGATATATCCGGTAGAGAAGTTTCGCGGAGGAGCGCAGCGAAACCAGGCAAATGTCTGTAAGCTAAGTGTCAACAGAGACAGCCTGTTGCTTATGACCGGATAGCAAACAGATAAAACTCAACTACAGAAAGAAAATCCTGTAGGTGTTTTCTTTTTTAAATTAGAAACAGGTTTAACATTATATTTCGGTGGGGTAGAGGAACAAAGAAAAACAAATGTGTAAAGGACATAAATAACAAGCGAAAACAACAACAAAAACAAACTAAAAAAAAAATAACAGGCGGTTGAGAGAAACTCTTTGACTCTTAGCCAAATCAGGGCCTGGAGTTTGTTTTTAGATCTTTTTCCCCTTTTCAGTGGATTCCCATCATTCTGAAGAAGTTTACAAAAACAAATACAATAGTTTGTGCAATAATACCTGCTACTGCTGCTTCATTGTCAAAACTTAACACTTTGGTTATTAGTTAATAGAATTAGTGTCAAGGAATATTTTTTATTTTTTAATTTAGATTTTACTTTTGATTGCGTTGTGGTAATTTATTTTTAACTCTGCAAACAGTCTGATCTACACCTATTGGAAGCCAGTGTAATGGTTACTGAATGCTGAATCGTTATCGTTAGTTGCTGTTTCAGGTTTTAAGCATCATCCCCTGTTAAACATTCATTTACGATGTTTATTATTGTTGTTCTGTGTGTGGTTAGCTAAGCAGAACTGACACGGACTGGATTTCTATTTACTTCCTTAAGCCTTGTTCTGAAGCCAAATATCTCATCGCTAAATTTGCCTGCACATATTTCGAAGAACATTATTTTTACCATATAGATGTTTCTGATGACCATAATAATAGATAGTTAAGATTGTTTGTTTCACCAGTCTCGAAGAACATGTTATCTTATTTTGGTCGAGCAAATGAGAATACGCCCTTACTCGATTTAAAGGAAATAGGCGCACAAATCTCCCTCAAGTAACACTAGTCTCTCAAAGGAAGAAACAATGCAGGCATACCTACACCAATTTTATTTCCTCATAGCTTTCAGAAAAATAAAGATATTTTTTAATGAAATTTTCTAGAAATATGCTCCAGGTGGTGTTGATTACGATTATATCGGAATTTTTTGTGGGGAGAGGAAATTTGTGAAATTCACTCAAGTCAGCTTTGTTTCCTCATAACTTTCAGGAAAATGGGTAATTTTTAATGAAATTTTCTAATTCTTTCAGAGGTGTATATTACGGTTATACCCGAATTTAATTTAAAAATATAAAAATATAAGTGGCGGAATCGTACACATACTGACACAGAACATACATATTGAAACTTGAAATTTCGGAAAAAATTGTGCTATGTGTCTGTCTTTCTGTGTGTATGTATGTGTGTGTGTGTGTATGTATGTATGTATGTATGTATGTATGTATGTATGTATGTATGTATGAATGTATGCTTGTATACATGCAAGCATAAGCTTTAAGAAGGCTAAATTTTTGATACAAACCTTATTACAATTGATAGATTTTAAGGACTTTCCAAAAATAAGTTTTCTCTTACTAGGATTTTACATTTGGAAAAGAATCATCTATAATGAACAGAATTAGAACTATTTACACTTATACTTAATCTATGGCTATTTGGTACACTGATATATTTGTGGCAAATAGAACCTGTGATCAATTCCTTATCAGGAGAACTAACTCTTTAATTCTATGCCTTTAAGTAATAATAACTATATTAGTATTGTATTAAAAATTGACATGATACAAGAGTGAAGTTCATGGTAAATAAGATCCATCATTTAATTTCAATTCAAAGATAAAGTGGCTTCACTTTTGCACCCCAAGTTTGAAATTTTTTGTTTTACTCCAACAACATTTTTCTAAAATCTCAACCACATCTAGCTTCATATAACAGATATCATATATATAAAACTAGTTGTAAGTATCACTTTGGAACATTGTCATGTTGAAAACAATATTTTACCTTGTTTTCTATCTGTGTTGGTTGTCTTTATACAACTGGTATCTTTCATTGAAAGACTACATGAAATATATATATGTGTGTGTGTGTGTTAGGAAGGGCATATATATATATGTGTGTGTGTGTTAGGAAGGGCATCCAGCTGTAGAAACTCTGCCAGATCAGATTGGAGTCTGGTGCAGCCATCTGGTTCGCCAGTCCTCAGTCAGATTGTCCAACCCATGCTAGCATGGAAAGCAGACGTTAAACGATGATGATGGTGATGATGATGATATAATTAAAGACTCAAAGTGTTTGGTTAGCAAACTGAGAGGACCCTTTTGTCTGGTTGAGAATTTGACAATCTTTTCTTGTGTTGGTACTATGAAAAATTGCTGCCACAGATACCTACTGAAATAGAATGTGTTAGCAAGGCACATCTGACATATCTAGGAGGGCAATAAATAATTCCTAATAAAAATTTATTTGAACTGTGGTAATTTCAACCTATGTCAACCAGGGAAGTAGTTATAAAGTGGTGATAGTTAACTATTTTCTTTCTCTATTTCTGTTGAAATATGCTGCCATTGTTTCAGTTTGAGACAAAGTTGACTTTGGTAGGATTTGAACTGAAGAACAGCAAGTCAAAACAAATACCACGGAATTTTCAGTCTTATACCCTTACAATTCAGCCAACTTTGTAAACATAGTATAAAGATCCTAATTGCTATAGATATTTTGTTAAGCAAAAATGCTATGGGACATTCAAACAGGAGCTAAAAATGAACATAGCTCTATGTTTTAGGTAGAAAATTTTTTAATGAGATGCCACTCCCAATTCACAGTGGTTAAGAGTTGTAAACATGAATTAATCTGATAAAAGTAACCATTTATAAAAGCGATAACTTCTTTGAATTCTGATTGCAATTTCTTCATATACTTTCCCTTGTTTTCAATGAAAGCTCACTAACTTTCACTATATATATATATATATACTTTGATCTTAACCAAACAGCCAAGAAGCACCACTTCACAATATGGTTTGGGATTCAGTCCCACAGCATACCACCTTAAGGAAATGTTCTCTGTAGTCTTGGGCCAACCAAAAAATTGTAAATGGATTTAGTGGACAATAATTTTAAAAAAACATTATAGATATGTGTAAGTATATGTGTGTGTATATATATATATATATTGCGCTCACAGTGTTCTTGAGCAAAACACTTTGTTTCAGGTTGTTCCAGTTTACTCAGCTGCAAATTGGTAATCCTGTGATTGAATAGCCTTCCAACCAAGGGAAATATTGGCATGTTTACCTAACATGTGAGGTGGAATCATTCAAAAGCTAAAGCAATGTGAAACACAGTAGACAACATCTGAAAGTCTAGTTGATACCATGATATATACTTAATTATTTATATTTACATATATACAATATATAAACATGTGTGTGCATATATTTCCATACTTTTGTTATAATTACTTGGGGAAAAAAACTTTTACTAAAGTAACTACGAAGCTGGATTTTTGGATAATGCTATCCCACCACACACTTGTATTTCCCTTTTAACCCAAAGCTTTAAATCTAGCATTTTATCCAAAGTATTTTGTACAAAAGTCTAAATGCACCAACATATTACTTTAATTTAGAAATTAACAATTTGTTTGATACTTGCTTGAAATTTTATGATAAATTTCATACAGCTAAATTTAGCTATTGGTAGCCATTGAAAAATTAGTAATTGGTGTGTAGTTAGTCATCATCACATCTACACATCTGACTGCATTGCAAGCAGTCTTGCTGCAGAGAGTCTCTCTCCTATATTTTACATACTTAAATCTCTAGCTGTAATGGCTGAAGTTTTTAACAGCTGAGGATTTGTTTATTGCTATAGTAAATTGAATTTGGAAAGCCTGAACTCTTGAAATGATTTTTTTTCATTACTGTAATTAGCTTTATTCAAACATTTTTTTTTTCTTTTTACATCATCTATTTTACCCATTTATTATGAAAGTTTTGTCTATTAAGATGTTTAGTAAATATTTTAATTTAATATACTTGACTGGATTAATTTAAGGATGCTCATTCAGTTTACAAGCTATGAAAACACTTATTTCACTAATTTTAACAATACTCTGATGTCAGATTAGCTTTCACATCTTATTCAAGTAAATAATTTTAAAGCTTGTGAAATGTTCAAGAGACTTCTGGTAATAATCAATTAAGATATTACGTAGAACAAACATTTCAAAGTAGCTCAAGATTTTGCTCTAATTAAACATATTTTCTCTTTCTAATTTTAGCATTTATTTACACAACGGATGATCAAAATTCACATCTGTTCAAACTATCTATCACAGCAGTGTTTCTCTAAACTTTTGGGATAGCTCTTCGCATTTAATGTACGATTAACATATAACATTATGTAAAGATATCTGACAACTATCTACTGCCAAAATATATTAAAACTGTAACAAATGTGTATTGGTGAAGGATATGGTCTATTATATATTTTAGCTTTATACTCTACAAGTATTCTATCGAATGTGGTTTTAAAATTTTAGATCTTTCTGATATTTGAAAATAATGTAACTGGAACCCAAAATGAAAATAATAAAACTTTCTATAGAGGCCAGGAAAACAATCATTGAGAAATGTTTTGGGGATTCACAGATGTCTTATCCAAGAGTTGGTTTGTTCCATCCATTAATGCTATGAAGTTGAGTCTCTAAAGAAATGGCTTGTATGAGATTTTCTGGGATTTTGTAACCTTCCTTTTTTATCATATCTTATATACACATGTATATGTTTGTATATGTATGCATGTACAGAATGTATGTATACATGTGTGTGTATAAATTCTATTTGTCAATAATCATGTTTAAATACAGTGTCTTATGAACTAAAACTCATGTTTCATTAAGTTTAATGAAGAACAGTTTCAATGAAGTTCCTTGTTTCCTTTGTTATTGAGAAATATTAATAGTCCTTGCAAGAATGAAAAAGTATAAGGAATGAGTTAAGTTTCCTCAAATGGCTATTGAAACCATGCTGCATGTTTGACTTTCTAGAAGTTAATCATCACTTTACAGGCCTGAGTTGTTGAATTGCACAGCGCAAAGTAAAATCAAAAGTGATATACCAATTAAAACAATTCCCTTAAATTAGTGGCATTATTAACTGGTTTAAACTTTAATTAGTATTTTGTTGAACTGAATATAATTTAAAGATTGCAAAAGTATTTCTTTTATAAACAGCTGGCTGTGGTGGGAGAGAATGAACTAAATGTGAAAATCAAGTATTCTTGGACTATTTTAATTAGTCTTTTCTAAGCAGTAATTATAAGTTCTGCATTTGATATGGGTTTATTTTAATTCTTCCATCTATTAATTAAAGTTATCAGTTGTAGATTTAAATAAGCATTTCATGTTGAAATTTACTTTTTATTCTTCATTCATATGCAACTCCTTATTCTAGTAATATTATGGACTGTTTATTCTTCCTTTTTGTGAAATGATTTGGAGAGAAATCAAGATTTTGTTGTTAGTATTATTTATCTTGTAAATCCGACTTGTATGTACTGTTCCTCCATGACTGATAATGCAGCAGCTTGTCTGGAACTGTAATTACATGTATGTAATTAATTTCTTGTTACTAGAGAAGTGTATAGCTAGCCTCATCTTTTCTGTTTCAGTCCCTGTCATATTTTGATGGGTACATTTAAGCATCATATCGCTACACAATGCATGCACACACACTCGCACACAGACACACACATGTGTGCAGCTTTGAGCAATGATGAGCTGGAGAAAACTTAAGTAGAGCAAGAAAATAGATTGATTTTGAAAACAAAGCTAGAGTTAAGTTCCATGAAATTCATATTACTTTGTTACTATTATAATATTTATATGTAGCATAATGTAAAACAAATCATGGTTCTATATCTACTATTGTATAACAATGATATGGCAGAGTGACAGTTATGTAGATGTTGTGTGATACCATCTTTACTTTTGTATGGTCATAATGTGACTATATTTTATATGATATGATAAAATATATGACATAATTATGGCATGTCATATTTACTATTAAATTATAATACACTAACACTTTCTAGTCAAATAAATCATCATTTAAGAAAAAAAATTCTTCCCAAATTTAGTTACCTGATGGCTTTTAAAAGACCACATTCCACATTGCCCATAACAATATTCTTATTTTGTGTGTGTATATGAGAAATATGCATGCTCATATATTTGTAAATAAATCTTGTTTCTCCATTTTAGCATGAATTTGTTGGTTCTAAAAACAACTTCAGTATTTGCACAAAAGTTTGATGTGAGTTTTCTTATTAGCATTGAGTACTGTTCCTAACACTGAACACTCGAATGTGAAATATGTATTTTCAATGTAGCCTGAAGAATGCAATGTAAATAGATTTTGCTTATGATCCTAACACCAAGTCTGTGGTTCAGTGTGAAACTGATAATCTTTCGTGGTATGTTGTAGAGAACTTTGATCAGTCAGTTACCAAGTCTTAACAGCTCACTCATCATTTAGCCACCTTCATACTTACTTGCAGCCAAATCTTGGGAAAGGAGAAAAACAAAAACAAAAAAAAATCTAGAAAGACAATTAGTTATAACAGCATGTATTTATGAAGACTGGCAATTTTTGGCACTGAAGATTTTGTTTTATCATTGCTTCAAAGGCTTCTGAGGCTGGAGATTTGATATGATGCTAAATTCTCTCTTTCTCTCTCTCTCTCTCTCTCTCTCTCTCTCTCTCTCTCTCTCTCTCTCTCTCACACACACACGCACGCACATACATTAAGAAACCTTACATTTAATGTGACATCACAGTCAATGAGTTATCTGGGGTGTGGTTAGCATTAACTAATCTAAAAATGCTGAATGAAGAGAAAAATCCTGTTTCCAATATTCTAATATTGTTGCATATTTTCTTGTAACTGAAACAAAGTTCTGGAACAACAGGCATCAGTATTTTATTACCTGTCTTCTCAGTAATAATGATGGAAATCATGTCAAGTAGATTTTATACTTCCTTTATCTCAAAAAGTCTTTATCTGATAGTCTCTCTGTGCTTTTTTTGTAAAAGTTTTCTCAGTATTCTAGTTGTTACTTTTCTTACATGAAAGTCAGTTGTTTCTTTTTGTTTTGTTTTTTTCTTTATAGTTTGTTCCCAGCCAAACTGCCTCAGATAAGCTTTTTTTTTTTTTTTTGTTAATTATTCTGCTTCGCCCTGAAATATTAAATGTTTTATTTATATATTTATTTATTGTGTTCTTCATCGTATTTGTATGTGTGTGTGTGTGTGTTTGAAGGACATCTTTCAAGTTGATTATAAGACAATTTACTATGACTCTTTGTATTTCAGAAGCAGAGAAACAGATACAGACAGACAAAACAGGGAACTACAGATTCCACCTAAGTATGAGTTTAAAATAGCTCACTCAAGCTGTGATTGTCTCCCCAACCCAACCCGGCCCTCAGCTCCCTACCCTGTCCATCTAGTGCCTACAATACTACATGGGGAGGCCATTCCATTTTATTTTCTGTTTGTATGCACATTAGAAGGATGCTATTTATTGTTCATGTGCTTGTAACATTTTGTGTTGTCACATTTTCATTATATGGCTAATAGTAATAACTCATTGTATAGGCAGATAAACATCAAGCATAATTTGTTGGGAACTTTATGTGGTCTCTTAGCAACTTCCCATTGAAACATGTAGGATAATTCTGTTATAGTTGAAAGGTTAATGTTCAAGTTGGGGAAAAAAATGGAAAAACCCCACTGTAATGTATTTGAATTTTTCTATTGAAGATATTTCTTTCCACTAAATTCTAGAAATACGTTGTCTGGCATAAAAGCTTGATAATATAATGCTAGGCATTTTACCATGTATCTGTCTTATAGTTTCATATTCTTTTGTATAGATGTGTAATTTTTATCCAAATAGATTTCATTTAGATTTTATAAACTTGATATATCAGTTGCATTTTGTAGGTGTCCTGTTTTGATGTTGTTATTGGTTCTATGCATGGATGTTGTGTGTATATCTATCGTTTAATCAATTTGATTATTTGATGTGACTTTAATGGAGATCATGTTTGAATTTCACCTGTGATATTTATCCATCAACTGTTTTCAGTCTCTCTTTTTATCATAACACTGTAGTGGTTTAGTTGCTATAAACTTTATCAAAGGCAAGGTCATAGTTAATATGTACTACCACTGTCTACTGTTTATTAACAAATACTATTTTGTTCCAATGTTCCAACCTTCTTGATTTGTTCCTTGCTAAATATTCTGATTCTCACCTCAACCAACACTCTAGAACTGCATGTCTTATAACAATAATATTTTCGCTATAAGAAATATAATTCCAAATCAATGAATACAAAATAAATTTTTTATTCTAAACATATCTTCTTATGAGACTCAGTCAGGGGTGGATTGTTCAGGCACCCCACTTTTTTTCTCTTTTTTTTTCTATGATGGCCAAGTCAAAGGACAATGGGCAGTGCTCACCTCTGACCTTCTCACTGAGCCTCTGCAACTATCGGTGAGAAGAGGAGAGTATTCTGATATTTTCAGAGTAGGTATCAAATCCAAATCCTTATAACAGGGTGCAGTCTGCTAAAAGTACTCAAGAACCAAGTGTGGTGTTAAACCAGGTGACAAATTAAGTCCACCATTGAAATTAAAGTCTACCTTCTTGAGCTACAAAAACACTTATGCAATATATATGTTTATTTTCAAGGTGGCAAGCTGGCAGAAACGTTAGCATGCCAGGCGAAATGCTTATCTGTATTTCATCTGTCTTTACGTTCTGAATTCAAATTCTGCTGAGGTCGACTTGCCTTTCATCCTTTTGGGGTCAATAAATTAAGTACCAGTTGTGTTTAATCAACTGGCCCCCTCCCCAAAAATTTCAGGCCTTGTGCCTAGAGCAGAAAAGAATATATGTTTATTTTCACATTTTCTACACACTCTGTAAACAGAGTACTCTGTCATCTAAAACACATGGCACTTATTTTGTAAACCAATATTGAAGTTTACTTATAATATTCAGCATATCTTGTTTTGGTACTTGTAATATACCACTCATTGATGGCAGGTGGAAATTTACTCTTCACTCCTCTGGTTGCTTTCATCACTAAGTGGTGATTTCTAGGAAAAGTAATTGGTAACTAAAGACATTGACTACCGAAATACTGACTACTATGGGACTTGTAAACTTTCACTTATATTACTTATATTATATCATAAGTTCATTTTCCTTTTTGCTGTAGCTGTGTATGAATACACACATAAATAACCATCTTAAATTAGGATTCAGCATTATATAAATCATACATCTTTATATGGTGTAAGCTTTAAATGTGGTAATTAAGAGGCCTCTAAATCCTCACCTTAGGCTCTGTTAGCTATGTTACAGATATGATCTTTGAGTACACAGTACAGTGTAATCGAGTAAATTGGTAAGTGTAATATAATATAGTTGATTGAAGAGAGAAATTAATCATTGCCTTCTTTGTTGTGTTTGTTACACTATTTCGCCTAGTGTGATCTGCAATCAGTCTCAGGAAATGAATGTGGTGCTGCCATTGATACTTGAGCTGGGAACAATTGTATAATGATCTTAATGACAATGATATTGGCAGTCGTTGTCGTAGTGCAGGTGGTGGTGTTTGGGTGGGTGGGCAGGTGATAGCAGCAGTGGTTCAATATGGTGACTGATTTTTCAGCTAAATGTTAATATTAGAGAACTAGAGAGCAAGCAATACAGTGAACAGAGAACGCATCTCATAGACTGACTGATACAAAAAAAAATTACTACCTATATTTCATTTCTTCACAACAATTCTTTAAATAAATCTGTAACAGCATGCATATGAACACACACACAACACATTCAAATATTCACACTTATATACATGATTATAGTGCAATTTGAATAGTTTACCATTGGTTCTGTTATTTTTTTTAAGTTCCTGGTCATATGATTTCTTCAAACAGTTTAAAAGTTGTCCAATGTGTTACTCTTGTTGTCTTTGAAGACTGTAGATAAATAAAAATAAGGATTTGTAATCATCATCATTATCATCATCATCATCATGCAGGCATGGCGTGGATGGCTTGACAGGATCCGATGGGCCCCAAGGACTGCATCATGCTTGGGTGCCTGCTTTGGCATGAATTGTTGCTATGGCTTGATACCCTCCCTAATGCCAACCACTTTATAGCATTATTGGCTGCTTTTTTTTTTATGCCACCAAAACATGCAGCTTGCAAGACTATGAACACTGAGGAGGAATCCTTATGATAGGAGATGAGGAGGAAGAGATCAGTGCAGAACAGGTTTCTTGCTGCAGGCACATGACTACTCATATTTTAGAAGAGAGGGTGGAAGTGATCAGGTGCAGCTGGAAAGAGATAAAAATAGTAGTGATGAGGTGTGTGAGTGGACCCTCAAGATACAAAGTGAGCTGAAGTGAGTGAGAAAGAGGAACTAGGAGTGTGAATGGGTGAATGTTGCAGGAGTGTATGGAAGAGTGAGAGATGGGTAATAGGGGAGGGGAAATAGGCCACAACTGTAAAGATTGGGTGGGGTTTAAGGATGGATAAGGTGTGAAGGATGACCACTAATGCATGGGCTGGAGGAAGTAGGAGATGACTGACGGTGCATTAAAAAAAGTGGAGAGAACAGCAGAACAGTAATGATGATATAGTAGACAGGAGGAGGATGAGAGAGAGATGATATGTGATTGGGTAGGTTGTGCGTGTGTGTGGAGCTATAGACAGAAACAGGTGTAGTGTATGAGGATTGTGAGAGACATTATGGTGGAGGTGAGATAATTTGGTGTCTCAGTGGGGGTGGGGCTGATCAATGTAAAGTGTGGGTGGAGAGAACAGTATTAATAGATGTAGGATGGACAAGTAGTACCCACCCATTTAGCTGTAAGAGAAGTAAGTGGTTTCAAGGAAAAGTTGTAGTTAGAGGGATGATGGGTGGTGGGAGTGCCTTGAAGAGGAAATTGGGTGAAAAGCCCAGATGTGTACATGTATACATGCACAGCACTTCCAGAACTCAGTTTCAGAGTTGGGCAGGTCTTTCTGAGAACCCCATATCACCAGTCATTCTGGTTCTTTGTCATCTTTTTTGAGACTCATCCAATGACTTCCTGAGTTTCTCTCTTTCATAAGCGCTATCTACATTAAATAATTGGCACTTATTTATGAAACTGTCCTCTTTCAAATACATCGCCTGTCCATACAAGTGCAGTATTCTTTCTGACACACTACATCTTATTCCTTTTATACCCAGTTTTTGTTTTAGCACATTTGTACTATACCATTCATGCCCACTTACATTACACTTCCAACAGAGCATGCTTGCTGTAATTTTCCAGTCTTCTCAAATCCTCTACAATCAAGGTTTATGCAGTATCACAGTTCTTACACAAATATTGAACAATCTGCCTTTCACTCTGAGAGAAAATTCCTTTGTTGCCAACAGTGGAAGTAGCTCCCTGAACTCCAACCAATTCTTACTCAGCCTAGTTTGCTTTCCTAGGTAACAAAAGTTATTAACAACTTCTAGTGAGCCATCCAAGCATTTAAGAGAATCTATTTCTGGTGTGCTCATAGTATAAAGTGCATCAGTGTATCTATCATATATTAAGCTTACATAATTTTTCTACATTTCTTATGTGCCCATAGCTTGCATTGGGTTTAGATTATAAAGTTTATACCTACTCCTTTACTACATATCGAGCAAAGCCACTTTCCTGAAAAGAACAGTCCTGTTATGTTTTGTATATTATGAACTGTTGCAGAACTTTTTCCAGTGAAGAGTGGCGCATTATCTTTTTATGTACCATGTGTCCCAGCATGGCCACAGCTAAATGGGTGGGTACTACTAAAAGATTTTGAAGTGAAACTGAAGTTGGTTTGGAAATTTTTTCGTTCTTTTTTTTTTTTTTAAAAAGTCTTTTTTAAGATACCAACATAGGTTTTTAGATTAATTCAGATATATAATTTACTTTGTTATTCTGAAGTATATTAAACATGGAATCATTGTTCTTATCTAAATCTCTAAGAAATTAATTTGCAAATATTTTTTCTCCCCACCCCAAAGACAATTAGTATCTTGAATTTAAAGATTTGTAATTTTGTTTCTTTCACTTGTCTGTTTTTGGAGAATAGCTCTTGCTGCCAGGTTGAGCAAAATAATGCTTGTTATATTTATTTAACCATTGGCTATTTTAATGCATAATTATACCTATATGCATACATATATATAAATAAATAAATAAATATATATATATATATATCAACATACACATATACACAATTCTGTTTGCCAGTCTCAGTTATATACACCTTTCTTTGGCACCAGATTAGCATGGTTGTTATGGAGATCTTCATTTACCTAGGCACCAGAATCGTTCTCTTTGTTAGTATGAATTTAGATAAAGCACAATCATACCACACTGACATCAGCTTGGCTACTGACCAAGTAAAGATTAGTGCCTTGCTCAAGAATATAATTTAACATCTGCAAAACTCATGGTATATGAGCTTTTTTTTTTTTTTTTTTGACTTACAATGGATAATACTGAGTTACAAAATATACCACCCACTACCATGATTCTCACTTCAGAATTTTAAAAATAGGATATTAGATTTTTGAAATAGGTACAAAGTTTTAGTCGGAGAAATAGGAAATGTTAAGATTTAGAGGCAATCATGAATTTCTCAAAAGTATAAGTGATGTGTGAAATGAAGCCAGCAGCAGTTGGGCAGTGAAACAAATTTTATGATTCAAGAAACTAAAAAGTAAGTGTTACTGCAAAGAAGCATAAAAGTATTGACATCATGTGCTGGCAAAATATTTACTGATTTATTAGAGCGGTGAAGTAAGATTTTATGTCAAACATACTTTTCTTAAAAACTCAAAAGTAGAGAATTGGTTTAAAGAAAGATAATTGATATCAAATAATTGTTTGTTTATTTAGGATTTATTTTTAAAAGGCATAAAGGCCTTTATATTTTAAGAGGATGAAAATATGAAGCTGTGTCATTGATGCATTTCATAAGAATAATTATTTGTGGTACTCAAGTGAAAATGGCTTCTGCCAGGAACCAAAATCAGCTCACACACTTGGCTTGCTGGAAGTCTCCTTCTTAATTAATCTGCAGCAGCAGCAATAGTTGTCATAATATTGAATATTGATAGCCTGAATTGTCTCTTCATTACTCACTCAGACTGTCTGTCAGTCTACTGACCCTAACATAAATATTAATGCAATTTTTACAGACCTTGGGAATATGAATATGGATGATAATAATAATAATAATAATATGAATATGGATAATAATAATAATAATAATAATAACAATAATATGAATATGGATAATAATAATAATAATAATAATAATAGCAATAATAATAATAATAATAATAATAATGACGATTGATTATGATAATAATATTAAAAGTAGAATTTAAAATTTGGTTGGTAAATTGTACTAACAAGTTCTGTTTATTTATAACTTATAATCCAGGCTACTTTCAGCTCATTGTTGCCATGCCAAAGGTGATCCTACTTACCTTTTTTTTCATTCTCTTTTCTCTGTCCTATCCAATAAAGCAGTTCCACTGATGTCATTTATTATGGTAGCTAATTCAACCATCAGGGCTGTGGAAACAGACTTTGGCAGCAACTATTGAATTGTTGTGAGGAAATATCAGAAATCTTGGCACTAATTACCAAAATACTCTTCCCATATTATTCTTGTTGGTGTTCAGATTTCATTGCAGGTGTTGTGGTTTCTCTTTGAGCAAGACACTTACCTCTACTTGCCTGAGGTTTCATGCCTAATTAAAAACATTTTATTGATATTTTTCATAGTTTTCTGGTTTATTTTCCCCTGCTTATTAACCTTTCATTAATGAAAGTACGTCCTACTTTTCTGAAGGTCAGCAATTTTAGCTACAAGTTTTATGAATGCACATTTTTGATAATTTACAAACCTTTATTGTATAGTTTATTTGTCAACTGGAGAGGGAAGTTCATATTACCAGTCAACATTGTAAATTGCTGAACCAATTAAAATGATTGGAATCTGGTTCAGTTCAGATTTCCAGGTGGTCAGGAATAGAACTTAGTTACAAGTAGAGTAGCCAGTCTCTACTACAAATAGGTTGAGTGAAAGCCATCTCTGAAAGGTCAAGCAGAGATAGCAGTTGCATAAATCATCTTTATATATATTCTTTTCTACTCTAGGCACAAAGCCCAAAATCTTTGGGGAGGGAGCCAGTTGATTAGATCAATCTCAGTATGCAACTGGTACTTAATTTATCGACCCCAAAAGGATGAAAGGCAGAGTCAACCTCAGCAGAATTTGAACTTAGAAAATAAAGACAGACGAAATACAGCCTAGCATTTCGCCTGGCAGGCTAATGTTTCTGCCAGCTCACCACCTTCATCATTATATATATTACCACCTAACTATCATGTCTTTCACTAGTTCTCACCTTATTAGATTGGGACTTCTGCTATTTTGATTCTTGTAGAAGAGAACCCTGTATTCATCAGGTGATTTATTTGCTGACAACACCCGCTTTGTGAAGGGTTTAGTATGCTGTGGTTGATGTGCAGATATGTACCAAGACTGTAGCATTTGCAAAGATTGCTGGATGGGTATGATCACTATTTAATTTGTTCAAGAAAAGACCATGAGTGGTGTGAGGCATACACAGCCCTCTGCCAGATGGGCCATGTGGCCTGTGGAACTTTTACATTGGCGTTCTTATAAAGGACTAGTGGCGGAGAAGAATGATAACTTGTGAGAGAACTCTGGGCAGCAGTGAAAATCAACTTGCTGCTCTGTATTGGAGGATTATGGATGACTTCAAGACGGTAACAATGCCTCCAAAGGATATTGTTGGTTTGAAATTCTATAGGCAGTGGAATGCTGTCAGCTGGGCTTATCCAGGCTGTGCATAGAGTGATAAAGCCGTTTTGCATGCCCTCATTTAATGTTCACCCATTGCTAACATGTGGAGGTTTGTTGAACAGAACTAATTATTGGCCATGTCCATTGTGAAAAATCAACTCTTCATTTTACTTTAACCAAGCAGTTTTCCTCTGTTTAGTGGTTAAGACAATAGAGGTTGTGTAGTAGATGCAACAGAGAGGACTGAGGACAGGCACATTCCTCTTTGGGAATGACTTTTCAGATTCTTCTTGAAGCAGAAGGTGAAGATGTTGAAATGTGGGTGACAGTGGCAAGTATGGCTCCAAGTAAGTGTACTTCCTCTCAGAAGATGCTTATAAACCAGGGAGTAACAGCTGATAGAGTGCATTTTACCCTTTGGTAATCAGGGTACTCCATGACATGTACTGTTCCTTATTGGCTGTATGTGGTGCTCTTCCTCTCAGGGAACTCTGCTTTTTTGTTTTACTTTTCTACCATTCATCTGACTCCTGTAGAAACCCGCCAACACCTTTTGCATACTGTCCCATAAGTCATCACTCTTGTGACAGCAAAAAACAGATTAATTAAATGTTACCAACAATTATTATTATGATTATAATAAAGGGTTGTGGACTGGCAGAAATATTAAAACATCAGGAAAAATAATACATCACAGTGTTTTTTCTACCTTTTTATGGTCTGAGTTCAAATTCTGTTACAGTCAGTTTTGCTTTTCATCTCTTCAGTGTTGATATTAAAAAAGTACCAGTTTAGTATTAGGGTCAAAGGCATTGACTGACCTTATCCTCTCCAAATGGATGGCCTTGTGCCTAAATTAGAAACAGTTAATATTATTATGCATACATTATTTCTTCTGGCTCTTTCTGTTCTGAGTTCAAATCTTGTGGAGGTCATGTTTGCCTTTCATCACTTCAGGGTTGATAGAATAAAGTGCCAGTCAGATACTAGAGTTGGTGTAATCAACTAATCCCTTCTCTTCAAAATTTCTGCTTAGCTGAGAAATCATTATTATTATTAATTTTCTTTTGCCTTTTTTCATGTTATATATATGTGTATATATATATATATATATATAATATATATATATATATATATATATACACACACATATATAGATATATAGTCTGTTATTTATTATTATCATAACTCCCATCCAACATGCACCACACCATTTAGCCTTCTTAAAATGTAGTAGTAATAATAGTAGTAGCAATGGTGATGGTGGAGGGTGGTTGTGGTGGTAGTAGTATGTTATTTGCTAGACAGATTAAAGGATATTTAGGGTCTTGGTTCATTTCACTTGATTTGTTACTCCCTCTGTGTCTCTTGAAGTATTTATCCCCACCACCACTACTACTTCTGAAAATGGATCCATCAGCAGCTCATTTATTATGGTAGTTACCAGCCTCTGATAAACCCTCTCCCTAACTTTTTAGTCTCATTGACATTTTGGTTTGGAATTGCTTTCAGTGGTGTCTCCACCCAATACCATTGCTCTATTTCTCTCTCTCTCTCTCTCTCTCTCTCTCTCTCTCTCTCTCTCTCTCTCTCTCTCTCTCTCTCCTCCTCTCTCTCATTTTTCTAAAAAAAAATTCTGAAGAGGGATGCCATTTTTTTCTCACCAGTTCTACTAGCATCACTTCTAAGACAATGTATGATGCTCTTAATTAAGGCAAAGAGGTGACAGAAAAAAATATATTGATAATAAATTCAATTTATATTGAAGACACAGCAGCTTCATATCCCATATTTTGTTCGTATCTGCAAATAAGGACTGAATGAACTGTTCTTAATTTTTTTTTTTTCATCTAGTTATTTTAACATTGTATTTATTGTTTGCTTTTGAAAGTTTGCTTTAGTTTGAAACTGTAAATCTCTCTTACTCTGAATGTAAGTCTGTGTGTGTGTGTGTATATATATATATATATATATATATTAAACAAATAACTCTTATAGTGCTAGTTCTGTTGTCTGTAAAGAATTTGTCTGATGAATTCTCTAAGGAGACAACTAGTACTATACTGTCTGAGTCATTTATTTAATAAATAGTATTTTTCTCCTCTACTCAACAAATTGAGTACTTCATGATTTAAAAATTTTTTTTTCATTTTCAAAGGCAACTATTAACCACAAATATGTGTATGTGTGTGTGTTCAAATTTCTAGGCCTATATGTATATGTGTGTGTGTGTGTGTGTGTGCATGCACACCTCTGTTTTTGTATACATATTCTGCTGACTTCAACTTCTCTCTTTCTCTCACTCTTTCTCATACTTTCAAACACACATACATATATTTGTGCGCGTATGTATAGTATATGTATTCAATTAAAAGTTATTTATATAAAAGTTGGCTTGTAAATATAGACATAAGATTTTGATTTACTGTGATTTGAATTATTTGTTGTACTTTTGTTGTTGCTCTTGTAGTCAGTGTTGTTGCTGTTTTCTAACAGAACTACATTTGCTTTCTTCTATTCAGTTACTCCTCCCCTCACCTTCCTTTCCCTGTCATTCTCCATGCGCCATAGAAAGGATAAGATCTATGTGATTTTCCATTCTGTGTCTTAACATATCTGCTATTTCTTTGCTTGCAAATGCTGTATCATGGCACTAACAAATATTATCTTGAGTGTCATGTTGTATGACATTGATCTATCTATATCCATTCATTTATCCATATTATTATTGTCTTTGTCATGTTATGTAGTTGATTTTTTTCTACATTTCGGTTCTTTTTGTTTCTTATCATTTGTAAAATGTTTTATTTCCTTTTATTTTTTTTTTAAAGGAGTGATTGAAATTATGTATAACATAGTTTTTGTTGAGCTGAATATTTAAAATCCAAGGTTGTAATTACTGTTATAGTTTCACAGCTGATAATTTCATTTTTCAAAGCAATTTTATACATATTTTCATATGACTTCTTTTATGACACTTTTCAGTTTTTGTTAAGTAGAGTTAAATTTCATTTATGTGTATTGTCTCTTCATCTGTAAAGGTATTCCAGATATACCAATATTAATTTTAGAATTCTTTGGATTTTCAATTGGATAAAACTTTCCCATTTCAAAACATTTTATTGACGTTAATTTTATTTATTCATTGCTGAATCATGTTGAGTCTTCAGATATACTGTTCCTGCCAAGATTAGTTAAAAATGCATCTTAAAAAATTCATCTATGAAATATGATAAAATATGAAGAAATATAGAAGTGAAAGTTGAAATATGTAATCCCTATATTTGAGTATAATAGGCATGGTTGTATAGTTAAGAAGCTCAATTTACAACTGAGTGAATTTGGCAACAGAAACTGTAAGGAAGCATATTGAATATATGTATGGGGGTTGGGGTGTATATGTGGTTGTCTCCACACCAATTAACAATCAATGTTGGTTCGTTCACATCTCTGTAATTTAGTGGTTCACCAAAAGAGACTAGTAGAATAAGTACCAGACTTTAAAATAAATACTGGGATTGATTTATTTGACTAAGTCCTTCAAGGCACTGCCCTAGTAAGGGTGCAGTCCAATAACTAAAACAAATAAAGGATTAAAAAAAAATCATTATATATTATATTATAATAATAGAGCTTGTTGGCTGAATCATCAGCACACCAGACAAAATGCTTTGTGGGCATTTTATCCATCTTTGTGTTCTGAGTTCAAATTCTACTGATATCAACTTTGCTTTCATCCTTTTGGGGTTGATAAAAGGGGTACCAGTCTAGCACTGATGTCAACTTAATTAACGACCTCCCCTGCACAAAGAAATTTCAGGCCTTGTACTTATAGTAGAAAAGAATATGTTGTACCCTTATATTATACTATGATATATATTTTTTAATATATGATACATAAATATTATACCCTTATAAGATCTTCATTTTCATTGTGATTCTACATAGAGTTACAAATCATTTTGATACTGTAGCATTTACAGAAACTTACAGGTAGCCTTTTCTGTTTTGTCCTTATAACTTTATACAAGTGTTCTTTGTGTAGAATTGATGCAATATGTAAAGTTGTATCTGATATTAGAGATTGATTACATATCCATAAAAAAAAAAAGATTATTTAAAACTGTTGAACATGCTTACCAATCACACATACCCAATCACTTCAACTTTACATACATCCACTCATTTCATCTACACACATACCTGTCCACTCATACATTTGCCCTCACACTCATTTTCATTCATTCTCATGTATTCACTTGCTCTCAAACATGCTCAATCACATTCACTTGATCTCTGGCTCTCTCTCTCTCTCTCTCGTTCTACTCTCATTCTAAATATGCTCCTCGATTCGCCTTATTTCAATTTCTCTTGCTTCATTTTGCTCAGTTCAAACATTACTCCTGTCTGTTTTATGAACCATGAAACTTTTCTATGAAGGTTAAATCTGAAAGTGATGTCACTGAATGTGTTGCCAGTTGATGTTTATAAAAGGCTGTCATGAGACAAGCTGAACAAAATCATTGTCACTGCTAATAAGTAGACATAGCTAAGAATACTGGTTAATTGATACCATTTTAGGAAAATTAATTACTACATTTTTCTTGTTTCTATTTCTGTCTATTTCTGTAAATCTAGTTTTACTGTGCTTAAGTGCCAGTTAAACCACAGCCCCAAATGACACATGCTCTCAAATACTGGGTCACAACCACTTTGTCCTTTTTTATATATATATATATATTTCATTTTTTTTTTTTTTCCTGATATGTTGGGTGAAGTATTTGAAAAATAATCTTTTTCTCAGGAAAGCTAGTTCACCTGTGTTGACTTAAACCAAGCATAAAGAGTTAAGTAACTAAACATTTCAACCATTGCTTCAAAGATGTTTTTGTTCTTGTATATCTTTTAGTTTTAAATAATGGAGCGAGCATGTTTGCTGTTCCGAAGCATAACCTGTTTACAGAAAGGCTTTCTATGGCCTGGAAATAAACTTTTATTTTTATTTTATTTTTTATCTAATGCTATTTTTTATATAAATATGTCTTGATAGAAATAGGAATTTTACTTTTTTTTTTTTGCCTTATATTTTTTATGAATACTAAACTTCAACAAAAATTTCCTTTATTCACATTATTTCTGACATTGTTAGAAGATTTCTATTTATAGTATGTAAATTTTTCAGCTGAGCTGACTGACTGAAGGTGGAGTCAAGATTAGACCTTTAACTAACTATATGTGTGTGTGTGTATTACTATAGAGGTCTTAAACAGAAATATTAAGATTAGCTAAACTTCAACAATTGAAGATAAATACCATTTATTTAAATACATTTATGCTCATATGTAGTGAAATAGAAATTCAAATTGATAGAAAGTATGCTTAGAAACTATTTGGAATTCCAGTTTCTACTCAAATGGATGATGTACAGGTTGAAAGAATTGTGATTTATAGAAATTTTGCTTGAAATATCTTACAAACTTTTCAAGCAAAAGAATAAAATGAACTGTGATACAATTGAGTTTCTTTTTTTGTGGAGTCAAGTGTTTTAATAACTAAAATATGGTAACATTGTCAGAATATTTCTTGAATTATTTTCTTCCTAGAATAGAATGTGGTTTGTTAATAATTTTTATAGATTATATGTCTCTGAGGATTTATGAATTGGTAAAATAACTGACAGTACTGAACTTTGGATATGTGATAAATGCCACCATCTACACAGCTTTGCTGTAATAATCTCATTTACAAAGAAGGATATATCTTTTGGGATGCTTAGAACAAACAATATCTCTTTCATTCTTGTTCTCTCTATTCCTCTCTCTCTCTATCATTCCATTTTTCATTTCAGTCTTTCTTTCACTCATTCACACACACCCACACTCACAGTGGTTATAAATTCAAATGTTGATAGCTTTGTAAATATGAAGAGGATTTCTATGTTAACTACATTAAATATAAATATAAACAGATTCAGTACACCTATTTTTCACACACACATACACACACCCACACTCCAACAGAAGTTTAAGACCGGCTGTCCGTGGGAACTTCTGTATAGTGATGACCTAGTTCTCAGGGATGAATCTGTTGAAGAATTAAAGAAGAAATTCCAAATGTAGAAGCAACGCCTAGAACTGACAAAGCAGACAAAAAGTTTTATTTCACAGGAAAGAAGATAGGATACTACTGTCTTCTGGGACATAACCATGTTTAATATGCAAAAAGGAAGTAAGCAAAGAAGCTCTGTGGTGTACTCTGTCTAGACTAGGTGCACAAAAGATGCAGTGGAATTACATGTAGGCTAACTGAGAAGGACTTTGTATGTAGGACTATGTATGTACAGAAGTAATTCCCATAAGAGCTACTATAAAATGTTCTTTTCAAATACCCAGGAGTATCTCTTTTAGTAGCTGATAGTATCCATTATTTAGATGACCTAAGGTTCAAGACAGTAGAATCATTGCTGTACCGTAGAAAATGCTTATTGATATTCCTTTCAACTTTATGTTCTGAGTTCAAATTCCACCAAGGTCAACTTTGATTTTCATCCTTTCAGGGTCGATAAAACAAGTACCTGTCGAACAGTGGGGCTGATGTAATCAACTAGCATCTTACCTCAAAATTTCAGGCCTTTCCCAAAGTAGTAAGGATTATTTAGATGACCTAATCAACAGTGGAGTAGGACCTTCTAATTGGAGTAAGATTTGTTAGAAAAAGTTCAAAGAGCTCCTAATTCTGATAGCAATAAATGCATTTTCTCATTGAGTGAAGGGCATATGATGTTTGTGTTCAAACTGTGATGCTACATGGTGATGAGACATGGGCATTGAATGTGGAGGATATCTGAAGGGTGCAAAGAAGTGATGTAATTAATGTTAGTATGGATGAATGACAGAGTACTTATTTGATGAGTGAAAAATTGGGTGTATGGAAATCAGACCTAATGTTGCAAGAAGGAAGACTGAGCTGTGTCAAGGATGTAGGATGACAAGATGAGTAAAAAGTGCCAAGTGATCCATATAGGAGAAACTGCAAAAAAGGAAAACTCAGGAAGAAATGGGGTATCTAATCTCAGGTAGCTGAACCTCATGAAGGAGATGATAAAAAAAACACAACAAAATACAAGGCTCTGTATCTAATAAGACCCATTTAATACATGCATGCTTGAGAGAGCAGGTATAGAATGATAATAGTAAACCATTTTTCTTTAACCACTACCTCGCTATTGTTTTTATTAAAAGTCTATATTTTTAAAAGTTACCATAACACAACTTTTTTGAAAATCTGGCAAAAATTCAACTTGGACATTATACTTACTGTACTTACTGTTGTTATTCCATATATTTATTCGTTTTAATCATATTAATGGTTTTAGTGATTTTGAGAGTAGAATCTGCAGTAGCAAACAGTTTATGACAAAATTTTTGTGTCTTGAAATTGTAATTACTAAGTTAAATCCATAAGTGCTCAATATTCTTTCTTTTTTTCATTATTCAAGGACATTTAAATATAGTTGTAGATTATTACATCATCTTTGAGACTTGTTTTTGTATTTTAATTATTTCATTTATATTTTAATATACTTAAAAGAAAATTTTATTATGGATCTTTAAGTGTGTATTGTTCTTTTAGTTGGTGGTGATGGAAGATAAAACTCAAACATTAATTTTTCAATGTTGTCTTTTGATATATCTCTATATTTTCTTTGATTTCAAACATTACCGAGAATAGATATATTTTACTCTTATATAAAAAAAAAAGATACCCTTATCAACATATCTTTAAAAAAAAAATCAAAATTCAAAGGACGTATTATTATAGTGCTTTTGATACTAGAAATTGTTAAATTCTATTAAGATGAGTGCAGAGATTCCCCCACTCACTATCTCTTCCCTATTTTCTGCTTTTTCTGATGGAGCATCATATCTTTTTTTTTCTCAACTAATTAGTAAAATCAATACATCTTTTTTTCTTTATTTTTCCTTCACACTCATTTTCTTTTTAAGCAATTTTAGAATATTCCACACTTGTTTTTTGATTTAAGGTTGCTTTTTCTTATATTTTTACTTTTTTTTTTCTTTTTGTTTGTTTTTCCCTATCTTTCAGTTAAGATTTTGCTAAAAAGAAAAAAAAAATATCTGTGTAGTGTGGAATGCCAACTTTTAGCTGTCATGCAAGCTGTCCTGTCATTATTCTCTGACAACAATAATGAAAGCTAGCACATCCAATAAACACAAGAGCCAAATTCAATGACCTGCACTTATATTTCATTGCTGTCCTATCTCAGACATGATGGCTACATAACCTAGCTCAACAGAAACCATGTAACTTCTTTGTATGCTACAGTCTCTTGTTATCTCAGCAGCTTAAAGGTTTTAGATATGTTGCTAGAAGTTGGATAATGCCTGACTAAATAATTACTCAACAGCGACATTACTTGTCTATCTGTATACTTCTGTGAAATAGTTTTATAATAACTCACTACACATTGTTATCAAATATTGTAAACAACCAATGTTAAACACACTTGTTCCTATCATTTCCTACCTAAATGTGATTGATTTGAGGCAAAAATAACACTTCATATGACTTAGCACAGTAAAGCTACTGTGGCAGCCCATAAAGTTTTTGTTTAGAATTGGACAAAATAAATCTTATAAACAATGGGAAGCTATTTCATATTAATATATACATTTGAAACAGCCTTACATTCAAATACCAGTGTGTATAATATATATGATGTCTATACAAAACTGAAATAACACTATCTGTAATATTTTGTTCCAGAAAAAATTTCTCAAACAGACTTGCATGTTAAAAACTTTCCAGTGGATCATAGATACAATGTTTCAACCTGGTTTGGTGTCTGCTGTGATGAATTCCAGTTAATGTAAGCCAAGCAGAAATGCCTGTCTGACTTATAGAAATCAGTCGTCAAAAATTTACTGATTTATGTGAAAGCCAGAGTTAAATTAATATATAAATTTGAAACAGCTGTAGGTTACAATACCTGTGTGTTTAACATGAATGTACTTGAATATGGAATAGCACTAGCTGTGATATTTTGTCTCAGAAAAGATTTCTGAAAGAAACTTGAGCATGATGAATCTGTTCTTAAACCACACAGGTTGAAACTACTTTTTATCTTTGAAATGTTTTACATTCTTCGACAATTATTTGATTGGAAAATTTGTAAATTATTGTCTTATTTTCTTATATTCTAGTTTGTTATGTGGATCAAGTAATGCCATATTTTAAGATTCTCTACCTTGAACTCTTTCCATTGAATAGCATCAATTGTGGCCTTTAGGAATGAAAAGTTTGTCTCAGTAATGACTAGTAAAGAAATGCAGAAACATGAATGGATCAACCAGTGTCATACACATGAGCTAGCTATAGTTAGCTTCATTGTTACTAGCTGTTCCAATGATAACATATTTCTGATAACTCAGATATTTACTCAGATTGTTTCAATTTGTGTTTTATAACAACATGCCTCTTTCTACTGCTTTATTAGAAGTCATCCATATCTTCAATTAGCCTAACTGGAGTAGGTACTATATTTAGTCTTGCCTAGTAGCATGATGCAACAAGTAAATAGCAAAGTTTCAATTAATGGCCATTTTTTGATTTTGATACAAGCAGTTTCAAATTAATATCATAATGATTAAAAGGAATCGATGAACTTGCATCATTATGTTTTAGAGTAGTCTAGTGTTTTCCTAGCTAAAGAGGAACCACTTAAAAATAGGCAATCAAATACTCAAATACACAGTAATAATAATTCACACATAAAATATATTTTGCCTAAGAAATTCACTGTGACTACATTGTTTCATTAACATTTATCTAGGCTAATTTAGGATGGCTTTGAGGCTTCTCTACTGAATTATAAACTTTTGTTACTTTTGCTTTTTAGGAAGGGTATTCAGCTGTAAAATTTCTGCTCATTTAAAAGGGATAAATATGAGTGAGCAGCCTTTATTTTATTATATGAAAATACATTTACATCGTTATTAACTCACATAGAATTACAGTACCATAACATGTTGCTAACCTTTATATATATTATGTAGAACAATGTCTTTTTATATTATAACCTAAAAAATTACTTGGCAGTCAATAGGTACAATAAGTACTTTGGGCTTTTATTTTTCTAAAGAATAATGCAGTTTAAGGTTTGGATATTAGAGAACTGCAACAGAAGCAGATTGTATATTAAGCTTAGTTGTTATTCCATGTTAATCATATGTATTAACCCTTCTTGGTATATATTTATCTGTGGAAACAATTAAACTGTCTTGAAAATCTGAGGCGATCTTAAGAATTAATGATAATTTGGATTAATAAGTTCCTGTATTAAATGGCTCAGACTGCTATAAATAACCTCCTGCCATCGCTTCATAAGTCCACATTGGTTTATTCTTTTTACTTAGCACATTTTCTTTTCTCAGGTTTGTTTTTATCCACTTTTCAAAAGCTGACATATTTTAAATACATTAATATATTTTCTGGACTAATTTTATAAGTTTATACAAATGATGCACTAGTGACATTGACTGACATACTCAATATAATATTGCTTTCTTCAGGGCTATTTGAACAAAGCATACCACTACTTTGTTTTTTCTCTTTCAAATTGTCCTATTTAAAAAGCCATACCAATTAATATTCTTAATATAAAAATTTCCAGCCATTATAATGTACAAAGGTGAACTGAAAAGTTCATTGGCTGATCAAGACACTCTCATGGAATTTGACCAAATGAGGTGTCTTTTCAACATAGTGCCCCTCATGGTCCACACACTTCTTCCATTGGTGAAGAAGCTTTCATCTTGTTGGTAAAAAAAACCCATCAACAGCAGTGATGACATCATCATCACTGTGTTTTTTATGTTGAAGAACAGATGATAGTCAGATGGGGTCAAATCAAGAAAATAGGTAGGGTGATGAACCAGTTCAAAGCAGCCATTGAAACTAAGGATTTGTGTGCTGGAGCATGAAGTGATGAAACAAGACACCTTTCATAAGTGCCTCAGAAAGTTGGCATAGTACTCTCTATTGTTGGTTTTGTCTTTTTGAAAATAGTCAATAAACACGATGCTTTTGTATACCAAAAAACTGAGGCTATCACCTTCCCTGCAGATTAAATGACCATGACCTTCTTTGGAACAGGTTAGGAAGGATGTTTTTGCTGCATGGATTGTCTCTATGTCTCTGGCTCAAAATTGCTGAAGTCAACACTCATTCTGGCTTAAGAAACATTCAAGGAAACCAGATGGATCTGCCCCAAACAATTTTCTCATGATGTAATCATCCTGGTGTTTCTTTGATCAGGTGTCAAAAGATGTAGCACCCACTGAACAAGAAACCTTTATCATTGTGCAGAATATTTTCAACTGTCTCATGGGATATGTTAGTAGCATTAGCTATTTGATTTATAATCAGTCACCTCACATCCAGTACCATGTAGTGAACAGTCAATGTTTTCCTAGGTGATGGCTGTTGTAGGATGTCCAGATGTTGAGTCATCTTGAAGACTCTCCCATTCCTCTCCTAAATTCAGCTGGCCACGTTTGCACTGGTGATAAAGCTGGAGCATCATCCCCTAATGTAGAACCATATCAGCATGAATGTCTTGGGGAGGGGGGCTAAACCCTTTTCCTGCAAGTATTGTTAACACCATGATAGCAAATTATGTCGATATTCAAGAGAAATCACTACTAGTTACTTTTTAAGTCTTCTTTGAACAGTGAGATATCAGTTTACCTAGAAAAAAAAACAATGCAATTATTAATAAATAAAGCTGAAATTAATGCATGTTAGATTTCACACCTCTAGCATCACTCCTTCATAGTCAGCTTATGAACTTTTCAGCCCACCCTCATATGAGTTTAGAATCATTTTGCCAATCCCATTGACGAAAGTCAAAAAGCTTCTTGTGGCCAATGCATTGAATAAAAACAAAGAGCATTTATGAACTTCTGTACACAATTGTTAGCTGTATATAGTTTATAAATAAGATTAAGGTTCTTGTTTGAATATTTTTTATTCATATAGGAAAACTATTTAGAATTGATATGTATTAAATTTCCTCCTATATGAAAAGCTGGAAAAAAAGTTCACTGGTTATTTGCCACAGCAATCATTTTAATGTTCTGAGGAATAATGTTTCTTTCCATGAACGATGATATATACATGAGTATTTTTATCCCTCTCTATTTTGATGATGATAATGATGATTTTTACACACACACACACATATCTGTGTGTGTGTGTGTGTTATATATATATATATATATATATATATATATATATATATGATAGAGAGAGAGAGAGAGAGAGAGAGCAGAAGAGGAAGTACACGACTTAGTGGTTGGGGTGTTGAAATAATTGTTGCCTTGGTCTTTTACAGTCTCCTCAGCTCTCTGCCTAGATCCTAGTATTCCTCAAGTTTTTCCATTTCTTTGGTATTGACTCTGATATCATAGGTAATTGCAAAATCTATGATCTTACAGTGTTTGTTTATTTTTGTCCTCTGTAAACATGTCTGGTCTTCTTGCCTCAATAGTATGGTCAGTCCTTATGGCAGAGTCCTAAAGAGGTCTTGTAATTCTCATTTTCTATCACAGCCTCTGGTTCATGCTCATACCATTTTTCTGTTGTTTTGAAGCAACTTTTATTCAACTAATGCCCCAATACATTCTTTTGCCTACAGTCTTGTCTGCTCTTGTATTCCTTTTGTGCTGGTATACAGCATTCATTCAAAATGTGATTGATACTCTTATCTTTCCTATAGACTCGACATTTGCTGTCTGACAGAGTTTTGTTGATCTTTGCCTTTACTAGATTTGTTCCAAGGGCTTGTTCCTGAGTAGCAGCTATAATTAATGTTTCTGTATCTTGTCTCAAGTTCCTGTCCATCAGCTAAAGCCAGCAGGCTTCATTTCCAACGCTTTTCAACTATTACATTAATTTGCCATGCTGTTCCATTTCTTTCCATTTGTTCATTACTACTACTACTACTACTACTACTACTACTACTACTACTACTACTACTACTACTACTACTACTACTCTTAAGCTATGAGCTTGCAGAATCATCATTTCAGACAAAATGCTTAACAGCATTTCTTCTGGTTGTTTCCATTCTGACTTCAAATGTTGCAGACATTGACTTTGCCTTCCATCCTTTCAGGGTGTTTAAAATTAAGTACTAGTTATTCTAGTCTCCCCTCCTTGTGCCCCATCATTATTACCTAAAGGAAAGACCACCATCTTAATGCTAATACTGCTTGACACCTATTGCTGTTGAAGGCATTGCTACTAGAGTACATTAATTGGAACAGATAGTGCAAGATATTTTGACTGACACCCTAACAGTTCCCACTAATCCACCATCTTGGACTGGTACATTTTATTTTCTCCAGAGGGATGGAAAGTAAAATTGACCTTGGCAGGATTTGAACTCGGACCTCGGAGAGTTAGAAGAAATATAGGGCATTCTATCCAACAATGTCAATTCACTACCTTACAACAGGGCTGCACTACTACAAAACATATAATCATTGGTTCAGTTTGAATACATTTTGAAGATTAATGGTTTCATGTATTTATTTTTCTTCTCTTTATCTATTAATCAATATTAATGAGAGTAAACTTTAATGTTAATTTAAACCTGATTACTGTCCCAGTTCTCAGGACAGTAATTATCAATTAAACCAAGTTAAAAAAAAACAAAAAAAGGAAAGGTTCACAGTTGACAAAAATCTTTCTACTTGTTTAAACAGCACAATATTTTTGCTTTAATTAAAGTCTGTAATGTGTTCAAGATAGTGGGGGTAGGAGGTTAAGAAGGAAAGTGTTGGCCAGACATTATTAAGCTGCTACCCCACCCGTATATCATTTCTGTTTCTGTTATTCAGAGGATTGTTGCAGTTGGCTTTAAAAAGGAGGGCTTCACCATATTACTGCTGCTTGGTTTGAAAGTGAATCATTGTAGAAAATAAATGAAAATGCAAAACTCTCTCCCCCCCCTCTCTCTCTCTCTCTCTCTCAAAGAAAAAAATCTTTCAACTCTGTCAGGGTTCTTTTTAACCTAGGATTCTACTTTGTCATACATTCCAATGGCCTCTCCCCTCATTGACTTATTAAAAAACAAAAACAAAAAGCTGAAAAATATACATTAGATTATCTATCATTCAACATATTCTACATAAAAGGTATTTTTCCAAAGCTGCTATCGTCATCATCATCATCATTATCATCCTACCATCACCACCACCATTATCATCATCATCATCATCATCATGTTCATCATTGCTGTAGGCACAGAAAACTTCCAAAACTGTTTGGTTTCTAATAGAACATTTTTGTTTTTTATATGTATTATTGCAATTATCTTCATCTTTATTTTTTTTTTTTCATCTGATAAATAAATCTGGTTGGTAGATTTCTCAAGTTTTCATTCTCTGACAAATTCTCTCTCTTTCTCTCTCTCTCTCTTTCTCTCTCTCTCCTTTCTTCTCTTCTCTGTTTGCAGGAGGAACTTTGTAATCTTAGATGTAGCCTGTGTATAAACATTCACCTACTCATCTGTAGCCTTTCAAATGAGAGAGGATTGTTGCTGTTGCCAGTAGTCTTATTATTTCCCTGACAGGCAGTCCTGAATTGCTTTCTGTTAGTTACCTAAACTTGCTGAATTAGATCTGATTGTCTGTCCTAGTTTTCATGTGTTGTAGTAGTTAGTCCAAGGAATAATAATAATAAGAGATTTTGAGAGAGAAAGAGAGTAGGAATTTAGGCAAGAAGCATCCAAACTTTTCAGCTACAAGAAGGAAAATAACCTTGGCATGGTGTTATGACTAAAAATAATTATGTTTACATAATTGCAATTTGTTTCTTTAAATATATTTCATAGATAATTACCAACAATTAATCAAAATATACATAATGAAATTGATTAGAACAATATATATATATATATATATATATATATATAAATCAAGCAAAATATTAACAAACCAAAACCTTGACAAAACCTTAAATAAACAGTTAAATACTTGAATGGAGAGAGAGAGAGTTAGTTGGTTAGCTGACTTGACACAAAGAAGTATGTATATTTAATGTGTAACTATAAATACTAAATAAAGGTTAACAAAGAATAAGAATGCTTTTCTATATGTAACTTTAAAAAGTTGAACCTTGATTATTATAAATTAAAAAAAAAAAACTGATTCCAACCAAACTGGTAAAAGTTTGCATCTACTGCAAAATTATAGAGTCAAACATATGAGTTTGCATGCCAAAGGTGAAAAGAGGATGTAGACATTTCAGCAAGACTAACCTTCTGTCTCAGAGAGAAAAATATTTTTACTGACCACCACTAGCTTTCTCAGTCACTGTGTGGATTTTTTATTTACATTTTACTCTTGATTTATTGTTGTTATTATTGATGTCAGGAGTGGAGGGTGGATTGGCAGAATAGATGTCTTGTGGTATTTGTTCCAGTTCTTTTTTTATGTTCTGATGTCAACTTTGCCTTTCATCCTTTTGAAGGACAATAAAATAAAATACCAATCAAGCACTATGGTCCAATCCCCTTCCCTCTAAATTACTGGACTTGTACCTAATTCTACCTAATTCAAAAACCATTATTATTATTATTATTATTATTACTATTATTATTATTATGTGAATTACTGCTCTTAAAATTCTGAAAAAAACTTTTTCTCAGACAATAATTCAATTCCAAAATCCTATCCTCTTCTTTTCACATCATAAGAACTTATCCAAATATACAAACTTCACTGCATAATTTAATGTCTCCTGTGTTAAAACCAGGTTTTCCCTCCTTTGTGACAACTCTTTTGTATTGATAAATCATTGTGGTCATACAGAAGAAAAGATTCAATCAAATTAACAAATTATATCTATTTATCTATATGCACACACACACACACATACACGTACACGTACACACATGCACACACTTAATAAAGAAATCAATATACTATGTTCTTAATATTAAAAAAAAGCTATTTAGAAATCTTTTATAAATGTTCCTCCAATGTGCTTGTATAGATTTCTTTTCTAATTTAAAAGCGGCTAAACAATGTATCTGTGATTTAACCCTTTAGCATTCAATTTTCTCTGTTAAATGTAATACTTATTTATCCACATTGATGTGAATTAGTCATGTATTACCTAGTAGCTTTGAGATTTCAATGATGTGATTGTTTATTTTTAACATAACATTTTAGGGGAAATGCAAGTAGCTGGATCTGGCCAGTTTGAAGATAATATAGGCAGATTATTTTGTCCGGGTATGGCCAGTTTAAATGCTAAAGAATTAAAGTTTAGATTAATTTCAGATTTATCTCATTCCATGCTTAACGATTGGAAAAAAAAAAACCCATTATTTCAATCAAGAATTGAGTCAAATTCCTTTGCTGTTTATGAGCAGAATATGATTGAGAACTTTTAAAATTATACTACTAAGTCGTGTTATTAATACTTTTTACATTTTTCCTTAAATTGTTCAGTTATTAACTCTTTCCTTTCAAATACCTATTGGTAAATGTCCTTCACATCATAGATTCATAGAGATTCTCTAGAGATGAGATATTTTTTGTTTGTTTTTTTGTAAACCAATCTCTTCCCTCCTTCTATCACTGCCACAACTGCTACTGTTAAATACACCACTTGAGAATCAGCTGCAAATCTTACCTAGCTTTATATCTTAGCAGGATACTGCCATTCCTCTAGAGACAGAGCCCTTCTAAAATTTCCACTTTTATAGAGTTTACCCCTATACCTATTATAGTTAATTTTATCACAAGCTGCTCCTTAATTTTGCCAGACAGACATATTAATGTGCAGTTTTTCTTTGAAAGTCTTGAATCATACTTTCTCTCTACTTTCTCATACTTTCTCTCTACCTCATCATTTTGGATTGTAATTTTCAGCACGAGAGTTAAATTTAGTAATTAACTATACTGATTAATAAGTACACACAGGCATTTTAGTGTTATAAGAAGTTTGCTTCTCAACCACATGGCTTCAGGTTTAGATCTATTGTGTGGCACCTTGGGCAGATGTCTTCTATTATAGTTCCAAGCCAACCAAAGCCTTAAGAGGAAATTTGATATGTTTGATATGTGGAGGCACATGGCTTAGTGCTGGTTAGGGTGTTGCACTCATGATTGTAAGTTTGTGGTTTTGATCTTAAGCAAAACACTTCATTTCATGTTGTTCCAGTCCACTCAGCTGACAAAAGTGATTAACCCTGCATCAGACCAAGAAACCGAACAGACACAGTGCCAGATGGACATAAAACCGAACGGACACAAAAATATTAAAAAAAAATTCCTACCTATATAGTTTAATGACCAATTCACCAATTTGGCACTTAAAATTTAATGAGATAAAATTTTAATTTTTGTATGTCTTTTTGGCATCTTATCTATTATTTGTCTTTATGTCTGTTCAGCTTCTTGTCCTTCAGTAAAAGTGTATTTGGCATCCCATCCATGTACCATATATATATATATATATATAATATATATATATATATATATATATACAACAGGCTTCTTTCAGTTTCTGTCTACCAAATCCTCTCACAAGACTTTGATTGCCCTGAGGCTATAGTAGAAAACACTTGCCCAAGGTGCCACACAGTGGGACTAAACCCAAAACCATGTGGTTGGTAAGCCAGCTACTTACCACACAGCCACTCCTATGTATGTATGTATGTATGTATGTATGTATGTATGTATGTATGTATGTATGTATGCATGCATGTGCTCCTGTCTGTGTTTTCTTGTCTTGATATTATGTTATAGTTGTAAATGTTCCAGATACCATCTTAATAATAAAAAAAAGTTAGTTTATTGAGTTTCTCCTAGCTATTGATTACTTTTAGAATAACCTCAAACATAGAATAAGGCATTCCTTTCATTAAAAAACATGGTTACTATATGGTTTGGTTGTTACATCTAGTAGGTTGAGCAGTTATCTCTTAACTGTTTTGTGGTTTTGTCAGGTGACAGTGTTTGTCTAGAGAAATGTTGCTCCAATGTTATTTAAAAAGCACAAATTAGCTTCTGTTAATTCTTCTAAAGACTGAGAATACTAAAAGACTTGTTTTGTCTTTCATCTTTCATCAGTCAGTGGTGTAGATAGACTATCAAACTTGTCCATTTTGTTTCAAGGTTTTTCTAAAATGTTTAAATTACAAATCATTTGACTAACGCTGTTCAGCAATGACAACCGTTTTTAACCATCATCATTTTTCGCAATCAGTCATGGGATACGAGTTATCTTCAAATTAAATTTTATATTGCATTGTGTTGGCCAACTACCATTATTATCTCTTTGTCCAATATGTATATATCAAACCTTAGGTTCCTCTGTTTTTATTAGTTTATTTGCTATATTGGTTAAGTGTCAAATTTGCTATCTCAAAAGCTACTAAAGCTAGCCATGTTTTATTAATTTTTTTTTATTTATTTCATATCTATTTTTTTCTAGGAAGTTATTTTGATGAAATGCTGTGCAAACTACAGATTTTATTTCATACAAAAATGAAGTCTGTTATACATTGGTTACGAAAAACAAAATCAGTTCTCACATATGGTTATATACATAGCAACAAAATTTTTGACAGATATTGATAGCTTTAATAATAGTTATTAATGCCAAATACATTCAAATGCTGTCATAAAAGAAAAAAAAAACCCCAAAACCATTTGGTTAATGATTCAGTTGTTTCTAATATATCTTCTGACTAGTTAATGGAATAAGAGTGTGTGGCAGTGTACATTGAACATAACTTTGATTTACTAACTCATTTTGTTTTTAAATGGTTCAGAGTTTTCAGATTTAATAAGATGGGAATGTTGTGTGCAGTTTTCATTAGCACTTTGAGCATATATATCAGTTGATGAAATTCTGCTTCAATGACGAGTTTAGTTATTGGGACCTTGTTTGCTACTGAGGTTTATTTACAGTATGTCTCTTTAACATTAATGGCAGGTTTATTGTCATCCTTCATGCCTTTGTTACAGTATATCCTTGACATACTATGCATTTATTTCAATTAATTTTTAAAATAATGAAGAATTTGATAAAATAAAGTGTCGGTGTTAAGCTTGTATTTGGAACATAAAATGAAATTTTGATAGAAGCTTTAATTTAGATCATATTAAAGCAAGACATTTGTATCATAGAATTAGGTGAGGTCTCTGGCAGATTGGTACCAAAACAGTTAAAGAAGTACTTCTCAAGCAGAGCTCCATAAGGGGTATCCAAGTACACCACAGATTTTAAAAACTATAGTTTAAAGCTTTAGAAAATCTGTTCTAACAATTGAATGTCTTTAAAAACATGTTATTCAATATCTTATTTTACACAAGTATGATTAATAAGAAGAAATAGTTTTTCTGTATTTTTTTCTAATTTTTAACTTATAAACATAAATTATTTATTTTAACTTTTATTACAAAGTGTACCAGTAATTCTTTTACTTGATACACAATGTACCAACATCAAAAGTTTAAGAGCCACTGTTTAATGTATGGTTTTGTTCCTTAGAATTTTTCTGACTTGTATTCATGTTTGGCTCTGTAACTAGCTAGCTTCTTCTTCACATTGGTTTTGTATTATCACATGTTAGTTACCAAGCAATATTTTGTAACCAAATAAGTACTGTATCATATATGCTGGCTACATATGTTAAAGCAGCAACAACAGCTGTACTTGAAGAGTGGGTGGTACACAGACTTGGTTAGGGTTGATTTTTCTGGATGCGTCATTTTGTAGACATGAAATCTTTGGTTTGACATATGACATTTGCATCAACCAAACTGAAGTTGAAAATACTCCAGCTGAATTTTATGCTCCCTCTTTCCTCTTTCCCCACTCATAAATCTTTTTTCCATAAACTTTCATTACTATGGGTGATTGTTGGATGGTGGATAAAATCAGATGCCAATCAAGTACTGGAACCAGTGTCATCAACTAGCCCAACACCTCAAAATTGCTGGCCTTGTGCTGAAATTAGAAATGATTATTTAGTTACAGTGCTGTCTGTTCTGTGTTAAAATGCTACTGACACCAACTTTGCTTTTTTCTTTCTGTGGATCTTAACATAAGATACCACCCAAATATTAGGAATAGATACAATTGACAATACCCCACCATTTAAATTCAAGATCTTCCACTTATATTAGAAATCATAATTATTCAAGTTCAATCCTCTGCATAGCATTATGGGTAAATACTTTGTACTATAACCTCCAGTTGCCCAATATTTGAGTGAAATTTAGTTGATGGAAATTGTGTGGAAGGCCATCATGTATGTATGTGCAAATGTATGTACATGTGTGTGTGTATTTGTGTTTGTTTCCTGTCTTCACATAGGCAGCGGTGATGTTTTGTATATGGCCCACATCTACAATGTCTCAGAGTGCAGTTGTTCAATGTGCAAAGACCAGTGGAAGTAAAGTGCTTCACTTGAAAACAAAAGCTGGCATCTAGAAGGGGTATCCAGCCATAGAATACTACCTCAAGAAGTCTCAGCCAACTCGTACCAGCATGGAAAAAGCAGACATAGGATGAGGATGATGATGATGATGGTAATGTTTATTAGAACATGTCTTATGTTAGAAAAAAATTGTTACTGTTATTGTTATCATCACACAATAAGAAGAATGTGATATGATATGTAATAAAATATAGATTGAATCTCTTTCCTAAATTGAACAATATTTCAACAGAGTCAATCTATATTTCATTACATATCATGTTGCACACTTCTTATTGTGTTATTTACCTTTGTGAAGATTTACGTCAATCCTCATATATTATTAAAGGATTATTATCATTATCATCATCATCTTGTCATCATTATTGTTGTTGCTGTTATTATTACACTGGACGAAATACTTGTGGAATTTCACCTGTCACTACTTTCTTAGTTCAAATTCTGCTGAGGTTGACTTTGCCTTTCATCCTTTCAGGGTCAATAAATTAAGTACCAGTGAAACACTGGGATCGATGCAATCAATTAGTACCCTCCTCCAAATTTCAGGCCTTGTGCCTATTGTAGAAAGGATTATTATTATTAAGATAGCAAGCTGGCAGAATCATTAGCACACCAGGTGAAATGCTAAGCGGTATTTCATCTGCCACTGTTCTAGGTTCAAATTCTGCTTTGCTTTGCATTCTTTCAGGGTCAATAAAATAAGTACCAGTTGAACACTGGGGTCAATGTAATCAACTCATCTCTCTCCCCAAACTGCTGCCCTTGTGGCAAAACTTGAAACCATTATTATTATTATTATTATTATTATTATTATTATTATTATTATTCAAATAATAATTTTTCAGATAAGTTTTTGAGAGGATTTTAAAGTTAGACTGTAACTTCTTTTTATCATGTATTTTGGTTATTTTCTAAAGTTTGCATTAACACAAAAACCACAAGATTCATAAGAGATGGCAGATTAGCTGATTGATTTGATTAACAAGCAGCATAACTACTAGTATTTATTTTATCAATTCCATAATGATGAACAGCAAAGTTAACCCTTGTAGGATGTAAACTCTGAATTGAAGAGTTATGAATTAAATACTGTTTTCTACTCTAGGCACATGGCTCGAAATTTTGTTGGAAGGGGCCAGTCGATTAGATCAATCCCAGTATGCAACTGGTACTTAATTTATTGACCCTAAACGGATGAAAGGCAAACTTGACCTCGGCAGAATTTGAACTCATCACCCAGCATGCTAACGATTCTGCCAGCTCGTCTTTATGAATTTAATACTGCCTAGGTTTTATTCCAGCACATTAGCCACTTTTCATTCAATGGTATAAAGTGCTACATATTTTTGAGTGGACAGAGGATACCATTGAATTGATTATAGTATTTATCATGCCCCTGAGATGATGAAAGACAGAGTCAACTCTAACTAGATTTGAACTCAGAAAGTCACTAAACATTGAATGTAACATCATCTCAGCTCACTTCATAGTTTTTACTACTCCAATAATTGTATCTTACTAAGTAATAAGATGCAAGAAGCTGGAAGTAGTAATTAAAAAGAGTTATCTCATATTTTTTGAAACATATTTTCTGAGAATATCTGTAACTTTGATGAAATTAAATAAAATTGCTCCAGCTAGGCTTACTTCCACTTTAATA
>NC_042999.1:116735942-116741394 GCF_006345805.1 Octopus sinensis
ACACAAGCGCACACACACACACACAAGAGTATAACAGCTTTCTTGTTTCCTGCAGAAATCATATCAAAGAAATTGTCTAAGGAAACAATATATCTTGTATTTGTTGTTATTCCCTGCCACCATATCATATATTGAATGAATTATGTATTGACCCTTTCTCACAATTACACACACAGAGGCCTACTCATTCTCTACACTGTCAGCTGATTTAGTTATCCCAGTGGCCTACTGCTTTTAACAGTCCACCTCCCCCTCACCCAAACCATTTTATTTTTCCCTATATCTTCCTCCCACTCCCTCTTATCTATCTGCTTCCCCTTGGTGCTTTCTAGTTTCACTCCCTCCTTCCTTGTTTGTGCTTTCCTATAAAAGGACTTACTTAGAACCTTTACTCTTTTGAAGGAAAGTTTTTGTATTTTTTTCTCACATCCTTTAAGAATATTTATGTATTTATTTATTCCGCATACAGATTATTCTAGTTCTCTTTTTCTAGTGCCTTTAACTTTTTTCTTCATGTTCTTCTTCCTCCTCTCTTTATTCCCCCCCTCTCTCTCTCTCTCTACCTTTTCCATCTATTTCTTTGCTATCTCTGTCTTCTTAGTTTTGCTTTTACTCCTATACTTCATTCCTTCTCCAATCTTCTCCTTTCTCTTTCTCTCTCTTCCCCCCTCTCTTGTTCATTCCCTGTTTTTACTGCAATCTCTTTCCTCTCTCTTGGTAAATATCTATTTTGTAATCCTTTCTTTTGGCTGACAGCCTTGCTTGTTTGTACCCAGTGCTACTGCCTCTGTTTCTGGCTTTGGTTTTGAAGAACTGCCAGCTTCCAGCCTCCATCACTCAGTGTATGCAAGATGTATACACACACACACACACACACATACACACACACACACACACACACACACACACAGAGTATGTATGTAGTCTTTTAAAGATCCTTAGACTTAGCAAAGCAAGCAGCTAGAGGTGTGTGTGTATGTGTGTGTGTGTGCCTGCTAGTGTATAATAGTTAACATTGCTTCATCTCTCACCACCACAATGCCTCTCTTTCTCCTATTTTTCTCTTTGTTTTGTTGGTGTTACCACCGTTATTATGCACTGCTCCTGTTGTTTAGCTACATGCACTGTTTTAGTAGTGTTGTTGTTGTTATTGTTGCTGTTGTTGTTATAAAGGTGGGTATATTGGCAGAATGACTAAAGTGTCAGACAAAATGTCCTGCGGTATTTATTTATTCTGAGTTCAGATCCTGTCAAGGTCAACTTTGTCTCTCATTACTCCATGGTAAACAAAATAAAGAACCAGTAAGTTACTGGTATCAGTTCTATTGAGAATCCCTTCCCCCACCCTTCAAAGTTGCTGGCCTTGGGCCTGAATCAGAAACCATTATTATTATTTTTATCCTCCTCCTCCTCATCATCTGAATTATCATCATGCATGTGCTTACATTGACAAGAAAACTTTTGCTGTGCTTTATCAGTTAGGGTCATATGAGGAAATGTATCCGAATTTAAGTGATTACTAAATGAGATATCATTTTTTTTTTGTATCTTTTTGTTTCACATCTTCATCAAATTTTTTGCAATAATACTTTCACTGTTGCCATTTCTCCCCTGCCTGTCTCTTTCTCTCTGTCTCTGTCTCTCTCTCCTTCTCTCTTTTGTTTTACTCTTTCCTTCTCCCATTCTTGTATCTATTACTTTTTACTTGTTTCAGTCATTAAACTGTGGCCATGTTAAGGTACTGGTATGGGAATATTAATAATCCTTTCTACTATAGGCACAAGGCCTCTAAGTGGGGAGGGGGTAAGTTGATCACATCAACCCCAGTGCTTGACTGGTACTTAATTCGAGAGGTAAAGTTGAAAGGATGAAAGACAAAGTTGACCTCAGCGGAATTTGATCACAGAATGTAAAGACAGGCGAAATACCACTAAGCATTTTGCCTGGCATACTAATGATTCTACCAGCTCGTTGCTTCTTGATTTTTTTTTTTTTTTTACTCATTTCTCTATTTTCTCTCATCCCCAGCTGCCAATGTCCTGTTCCACTGTCACTGCAATCATTACATATTAGATAGCCTTTAGTGCTGCTAGTCAACAGCATTTAGTTCTCCACCACCACCACCTCCCAATCCACCAGCCATGCTCTTAGCTGATACAATGATGCCATCTTGTCTCTTTTGTTAGCTAGATAGATAGACACACAAATGAATACAGATCAAGCATAGGGCACCTATTGTATTGCTTGTTAGATTAATATTAGGCAATCCTTAACCTGCTGCTGATTTCTTTAACTTGTTTGGTGGAACTTTTTTCAAGAAGACAAGGATAGATAACCAAGATATGTATCTGTTTATCTATCAGTATTTTCTCTATTTATCTTTTTCTCTATCTGTCTTACTCTCTCTCTATCTTTTTGTCTGTGTCTATCTCTATATTTATCTATCTGTTTGTTTGTCTGTCTCTCTTTCTCTCTCCCCCATCACTCTCCCTCACCATTTTTTGTTACTCTTATTCCTGTCTGCCCATCTCTCTTCCTCAAATCTCTCCTACAGCCATTACTGACCAAGATCAATGATGCTAATTTCACTTTCTTTGTCTCTAACTCCATTCACATCCTGTTCTTTACGTATTCAGCTTATTTCTTTACTTTGTTCATGTAATGACTTTTGACTTGGTGTGTGTATGTACGTGTGTGTGCATTTTGATTTTATAAGATATTCTTGTAACTCATATATCATCATCGTTTAATGTCCATTTTTCATGCTGGCATAGGTTGGACAGTGTGATAGGATCTTGCCAGCCAGAGGGCTGTCCAGGCACCAATTGTCTGTTCTGTGTGTGTATGTGTGTGTGTATGCATATATACACTCTCCACTATTGTGATTCCTGGATTTTCAGAACTATGGTGACATTAAACCCTTGCTTTAACCACTGTTTTTCTTGATAGTTGTGCACCAGGTGGCAAGCTTACAGTGAGCTCTGTTTGAGGCTTCAAATCCCTATTCTTGTGATATATATATATCTCTAAAGTGTGTGTGATTTTAAAAATTATTTTGTCTTAATTAGATAAGATTTTCCAAAATATTTTTATCCTCTGAATAAATGCCATCGCCTATACATGCAAAACTTCCCTTTCATTTCACCTAATTAATTGATTTAGACAGCTTCATTAAATTATATCCTAATTTTCTCTTTTTCTTTTCTTCTAATTTTTGCAGTCATTTAGATCAATCAACAACTTGGCATGATCCCAGAAAGTCTCATAACACAGTGCTGAACAACCAGCCTCAAAGTCGACCACAATCCCAGCAATCCCCACCTGTCTCTCTCCAAAATTTAGGGCCACTTCCACCAGGTTGGGAACAAGCTACAACCAACGATGGAGAAGTGTATTATATAAACCATGTCGAGCGGACAACAAGTTGGTATGATCCAAGAATTCGTAAGTATAAATTACTTTTGGGTTACATCTCTCTTTTTCACTAAAAAAAGAAAAACTGTTAGAGATAGGCCTACTTTTCCATTTTTGTTTTTTTAATTTTTTGTGGAGAAATTCCAAGGGAGATAATTTATTTCAAATTAGGGTTGGTTTTTTTTTTTAACTCAAACTTTTCAGGATAATTTTCTCATAGTATTTGAAAGAATAGTTAAATAGTTTTGTTAATTCTTTTAATTTTGAACAAAAATCTCCATTATTAGACTTGGAAGATAATTTCTCAAAAGTAGGTTCAATTAAAGAACCACATATATATATATATCTATATATATATATATATATATTGAGAGAGAGAGAGAACAACTGCCTTTTGAAAAAGAAACTTTGAAATTATTATTTAGAAACTCTAAATATAAATTTCTTTTTCGAAAATGAAGGTATAGCTGTTTAGTTTTTGGTGTGGGGTTGGGAGATAGATATAATTTACTGCATTTGAAATAATTTGGCATAAAAAAATTGCAACATAGTAGCTACTTGTTATTGTATAAAAATGAAGTAAGTAGATTATGAAAGAGTATCTACACAAGGCAGTCAACCTGCTAGAAATTTCCCTGCTAGAGATTTCCCTACCATCTAAAAAAAAGAAGAAAGTATTTATTAGATCAATTGGTTTTTGACATCTGAAAGAATGTGCTGCTTTCAGCTGGAAAACTTTTGCTTATGGGTCTGCTTAGACGAGCCTGATCTGAGGCTAAAGATCTTTGAAATGATGCAGATAATAATAAATGACGAACCAAACAAAATCAAAAACTTTTTCAGAAATATCAATTTTTTACAGAAACAAATCTATTCCATGTGTGCTTGATGTTCTTACCTTTTTCGTAATTAAGCTGTATGCTGTCATTGGCAAAAGCATCCTATGAGTGTTTAGACTTGTACTTTTTAAACCTTTTCCCTGTAGTTCCGAATTTTAGCAATCTCTCATCCCAATTTTCTCTCGCACATAAGAAGAAAAATAAAAGTTTTATATACAATATTATTTATTGCATAAAATTAACCATCAATAAAATTGATTAACGTTAGCATTCTTAAAATAAATATTAAGAAAAATAAATTTAGCAGAAACAGTCTAAAGAATGATAAAGGATTTTTTGACGTAAAAAACAATTAAAACAATTTCCATGCTAGAATATGGTGTAGTGGTTAAGAGCATGGGCTACTAACCCCAAGATTCCGAATTCGATTCCAGGCCGTGACCTGAATAACAATAATAATAATAATAATAATGGCACATGAACACAACATTTGAGTGAGGTCGTTGTCAGTACTGCTGGACTGACTCCTGTGCAGGTGGCACGTAAAAACACCATTTGAGCATGGCCATTGCCAGTACCGCTAGACTGGCCCTCATGCCGGTGGCACGTAAAAGCACCCACTACACTCTCAGAGTGGTTGGCGTTATGAAGGGCATCCAGCTGTAGAAACTCTGCCAGATCAGATTGGAGCCTGATGCAGCCATCTGGTTCGCCAGTCCTCAGTCAAATTGTCCAACCCATGCTAGCATGGAAAGTGGACGTTAAATGATGATGATGATGAACAACAACATCGAAAAATACCTTAGGAATGAGAACTCAGGTTTGAAATTTCTCCAAGACACCTGATGAAGGCTGGAGGGTATATCAACTTAAACGTTTTGTTAACAACAAACAAGATGAGAACAAATATCTGTCAATTGTAAATAATGTAAATTCAAAATCTTCTTCTAGAATCATGAAATATCTGCTGGAGGTGAAATTTCATCCAAATCAAGAGATGTAGGTTTAGTCATATTTCGTGGAAATCTTACCACTTTTCACCTATATCAACTAATAGAAATAAAAGTAACATTGTTCATCTAAGAACACTGGCCTATATCAGTGTCTGGTCTTGTCTGGTAGCTGTGGGTCTGTAATTGAGTCCCTTAACTAGACTACTGGCATTTTATCAAGTAGGGGGACTTGCCTTATATTTGCTT
>NC_042999.1:116746494-116781494 GCF_006345805.1 Octopus sinensis
CTGGCACCTGTGTCGGTGGCACATAAAAACACCTTCCGAAGACCCGGAGACTAGTCAGTCCACCTGTGCATACCTTCCTTCTTGTGACACTTGTGAAGACCGGTTGAGGCAAGTGAAAATCAAATCAATCAAATCAAATCAAATCAAATCAAAATAGACAAAATAGATGAACATCAATGGAATTGTATCTTGTGGTACCAGTGCCTGTGGCACACAAGAATCCATCAGTGCTGTAGTCAGTGCGGTGGGCACATGACAAACCCACCATCGATCGTGGCCGTTCGCCAGCCTCATCTAGCACCTGTGTCGGTGGCACATAAAAACACCATCCGAAGACCCGGCAAGACTAGTCAGGCCATAACCCATGGCCCCTACCTGGGACGTAGTCAGTCCACCTGTGCATACCTTCCTTCTTGTGACACTTGTGAAGACCTGTTGAGGCAAGTGAAAATCAAATCAAAACAAATCAAAATAGATGAACATCAATGGATTTGTATCTTTGTGGTACCAGTGCCGGTGGCACGTGGCACACAATAAAACCATCCGAACGTGCCCGTAGCCAGTACCGCATCGACTGGCCTCCGTGCTGTGGGCGTAACAAGCACCATCCGATCGTGGCCGTTTGCCAGCCTCATCTGGCACCTGTGTCGGTGGTACATAAAAACACCATCCGAGCGTGGCCGTCTGCCAGCCTCGTCTGGCACCTGTGTCGGTGGCACATAAAAACACCATCCGAGCGTGGCCGTTTGCCAGCCTCGTCTGGCACCTGTGTCGGTGGCACATAAAATCACCCACTACACTCGCGGAGTGGTTGGCGTTAGGAAGGGCATCCAGCTGTAGAAAACTGCCAGATCTGACTGGACTGGTGCAGCTTTCGGGCTCCCCAGACCCCAGTTGAACCGTCCAACCCATGCTAGCATGGAAAGCGGACGTTAAATGATGATGATGATGATGATGATATACATATATATATATTTATATATATATATACATATTATAAACATATATATATATTTATATATAATATACATATAATATTATTTATATATATATAACATATATATAAACATATATATATATATATATATACATAATATAAACATATATATATATATATATATATATACATATATATAAACACATATATATATATATATATATATACATATATAAAAACACATATATATATACATATATATAAACTATATATATATATATATATATATATACATATATATAAAAACATATATATATATATATATACATATATATAAACAATATATATATTATATATATATATACATATATATAAACATATATATATATTATATATAATATAACATATATATAAACATATATATATATATATATAACATATATAAACATATATATATATATTAATATATATATACATATATATAAACATATATATATTAATATATATATATACATATATATAAACATATATATATAAACATATATATATATATATATATATATATATATATATATATATATATTATACTATGGACTTTCCTGTTATTAGATGATGGTTGAGAGCTCTACAATTTCATGCTGAACAATCACACATAAGATTTGTTTGTTATGATCAAATGCTTGTGTTTACATAAGCTCACACTCTCCATCAAATTGACATTGCCTGTATAAGTGCACGAGTGTGCCACATGTCAGATGTCAAAATGATTGCAGAGAAACATGAAATGAAGATTTTTGGCCTGGGAGTCATACCCATGGTCTAGTGATTATGAGTACAACACCCTAACCACTAGGAAAATCAGTGCTTATGACTCTTTTCAAGGCCTCCAAAAGTGATTGGAGGGAAGGAGGAAAGTATCTTCAAACCAGAGACTTGGCCCAGATGTTTGCAACAGGAGAAACTCTACTTAAGGCACCTTTGGTTCCAAGTAGTGGTGATGTTAAGCCCATGGTGAGATTTTAAACTCAAAAGGCAAAAGAGATAGAGCAATCTTCTGAACCAACATTCTTACTGTGCCACCAGTCCACCACCCTGATTTGGTACTTTGTTATTGATCTTAGCAAAGAGTGTAAAGAGCCAGAACAAATATTATGAGACATTCTATCTTGTGCTCTAAAGGGTCTGCAAATTCTCTGACAAGATGGCTTTAAGTTTTCCCAACATTATGGTAAAGAAACAAGGATTAAATGAATGCAACCTCGGCTTTGTTTTCTCATTAATAAAGAGAGAGGGGGAATTTTATTGCTTTTTTTTTTTTTTTTTTTTTTGAAGCTTGTATTTGTCAGTTCGGGACCTCTTTTCTTATACAATTAAATTACTACAACAGATAATTTGAACTTACACAAAACCATCTTCCTTCTTTTTCTCTCTTAGTTTTTATAAAGGTCTCAATATATTTGTTAAAGTAAGTTTCATTAATTAAAAGTCTCATTAATGGCATATTCCCCATTGAAAATAATCTTTTGAATGAAGTAAAATATTTTTTAGTCAATCAGCATTTTTTTCTTTATTATTAAAAATGTTTTTTTCTTCTTTTGTTTTTTAACAAATGACAATGGAGTTTTGTAGAGTACACTATGACACAAATGTTTATAGTACATATCTATTTGTCCTTTTGGGATTTTTACATTTTTATAAGAGCTTCACATTTATCGGCTCCTCTTCCCATTTATCCCCTTATCTCAAGTGTCACCAGGTCACACTTTAATGCTCATCAGTCAGGCATATTCTTCTGTGTACATTCACCCAACATACATAATTTGAAGGCTTGTATAAAGTACTAGTATATATCCTTAGTCTTGGATTTAATCAACAATGGTCTTTCTTTCTGCTTATTTCAAATGTCTTCTTTGCTACCACTTCAACCTATGGCTGATATGTGCTGTAATGTTTACTGATTGATCATCACATCGAAACTCTTTTCTGAATGAAATCAAACATTTCTTTGTTATCATTGCTCTTTTTTTTTACATTTTATTTACAGTTACAATTTAATTGTTCAGATTTGATTATTTCAAATTTTTATTTAATTTTTTATGGTTTATCTTTCTTAGAATAAATCAGTTTTTGGTTAATTTTCTTATATCTAGTAACAATTATTACAGTAATCAGATGCATTTGCTGACAACTACATACACCTAAAAATATAAAGTAAAAGCTGGTAGTGTGTTGTCTCTTGCCCAGTGACTTAATTTTATTTTGACATTCTTACAAAATACTATTTGTTTCTTTCCTCACTTAATGCCCCAAAATTGGAAATAGGACCATAGCAACAAACTTGTTTTGCACGAAAGGATTAATCATCATCATTTAGCATCTACTTCCCCATACTTGCATGCATGGGTCAGGTGAGATACGTTGAATCAGAGTATTCTACAACTGAATGCTCTTCCATATGCCAACCCCCACCTGTTTCAGAGTGAGGTAATAATCTCCAAGTCTATCAAACAGCAAACAGCCCAGATATGCATATGTGGAGAACTGGAAACAAATGACATCAAAATGAGCAATTATTTGTTTACAAATATCACACAATATGTCAAAAAGCCCAGACAAGCTTTTGTAGCAAATGGCCCATTAGCAAAGCCATTGTTTGAACCAAAGAACAAGCTTGTATGTAGACTTAAGAAATATAAACTCACACGTATGCACCCATAAAACAGGCTGTTTTCAGTTTCAGACTACCATATAATCTCTCAAGGGTTTGGTTGACTCAGGATTATAGTAAAAGACACTTGCCCATCAAGCCACATAATGGGACTGGTCCATTGGTTGAGAAGTGAACTACTCAGCTACATAGTTGTGTGTATATGTGCATATGCATGTTGCAAGTTTAATAATAAACGCTCCTGAGAAATAATGTATAACCTCTTATACTTAGTTTCAGTAAATAAGAATACATTTATGGCTTTGCAATAAATGTTTGCTTTTAGATTTCTACTGTTATATCTTAATTAAAAATCTCACACACTACCACAAAGATGGATAAATGTTATTAACATAATTTTTGTCGTTTAAAGCTTTTTATTCATTTAATCTGCTTTCACTATTTTACCAAATATAGTCTGATAATGTTTAGAATGTTAACATAACTCAACAGTATACACTATACCATACAACATATGTGTATGTGCTGTATTTGTTTGTAAAATGGTTACAAATCACTATCAAATCAATGTTTGTTTTCCTTGGTTTTAAATGAATTATTCAGAGGGCAACATTCATGTTCTAACTACTATATAGTTACTGTCTGCAACTGCTCTATATGTAAACAATGTTGTTAATGAATTAGTTGGAAGAAAATATTTTTAAAATATAAGAAATGAAGTAAGATTTTACTGCTAATGAAAGTTAGGGTGTTTTAGTTGTCTTAGACAGAAATGTTTAGCATAATAGAAATTGTTATTGCATGATTATTGTTTCCTTAGTTGAGAATAGATTTAATATATCGATTACTTCACATTTCTATGAAATAAATCAATATAATCAAAATGATTAAAAGCATCCAGTCCACAATGTAACATAGCTGGCATTTGGAAGGGCATCCAGCTGTAAAAATCATGCCAAAACTAACCTCACCTGTGCTAGTGCCACATAAAACGCACTGAGTCAACTCTGTGGAGTGGTTGGTGTTAGGAAGGGCATCCAGCCATAAAATCCCCACCAAAACAGACTCAGTAGCCTAGGGTAGTTTTTCTACTTGGCCGGCTCCTGTCAACCATCCTACCCATGCATGCATGGAAGATGGGCATTAAATGATGATGATGATGATATCTATTATACAGAATAAGGATTGTGTGCTGAGAAAGAAAAAATATTGTTTAGTCTCACTGAGTTCAAATCCAGTTGAAGTTGACTTTGCATTTCATATCTCCGACATTGATGAAAGTACCAGTAATATGTTGGTTCAGCTCAAAGGATAGTCTATTCATCTTTTTTACAAGTGGAGAGAGACACTCTATTACCTCAATACTTCAAAGGAATGGGTAAGGAAGAGTCTCTCCCATTTACAACAAAGTAAAATAGATGGACCAATCAAATTGAAAGAAACGAAGATTCCAGATTTCTGGCCATCGTTTGCTGTGATTTTCTGAAGTGTGCTATCAATCACCATTGTCTTAACTTGAACTGATTGTATATTTTGCATAGTTTTATAAATATACATGCACTTAATCATGACAGGAGCAAAAAATGAGGAGGGGGCTATAAATCGAGATGTAAAAAATAAATTTCTAAACATTGGAATCAGTATTATGGAATACAGAATTTATCATACTTGATTGTACTGTATGGAAGGGGGATAATCCTTAAGTCAGAATATTGTCTGAAATTACAGAAACTGTTGCTGATAGACAGATGTATTATTATTATTATTATTATTATTATTATTAATGGGTTTTTTTCCTAGCTTTTTCTTTTTTTCATTCTTCCTAGATATTCAGTTTAACCTTGTTTCTTTTAGATGATATTCAATTACCTTATTAGAATATCTTTCATATTCTAGCACCCACCTCTCTCATAATGATTATCTAAAGTCATGTTTAACAGTGTTATTAATCTTAACATAGTGAAAATCATTGCCATCATCAGTATGGTACGTAGTAACCAATAACTTTCCTGCTAGGAGCCAAATCCACCTTTTTTACACTCAAGTTTCCTTAAATTTGTATGATATATCTGGCAGATGTAGCTTAACGTTTCTTCAATATTACTTTGTACTGACAAAACAATTACTATTTTTTGTTTACCCTTATTTTGCAATGAGGTTTTGGGGAATTTGTCATAGGATACTATTTAAGTAATATGTTTTACTTTTATGTTAGTTTCAGTATATTGACTTGGTTTAATTGCTGCTTCTTGTTGACAATGACTAAATTTTTATTTATCATCCAATCCAGTGTGGGAAATATATAATTAGTGAACTGTGACAAAAAAACAAAACTGACTCCAATCATATTTCCTAAAGAAATTAATAGTGTTATCTTCCTGAATTTCTAACTAGGGCACAAAATGCAAAGTCCAGGTGACTTTGGCAACATGGACATTGGGAATGTTGGAGACAGTGGTGAAAACACAAATATGGATAGCGATGATTTGGTTCCAAGTTTACAAGTAAGTTCAATTTTATGTTTGATTTTATGCTTTCCTATGAATTCCCAATCCATTTTTATTAGATTTTGTTGATGTATGTATCTAAATATTTCTAGGCAAGACATGAAATTCTAAATCTTCAAAGAATAGGTATCAGGTCTTCTAAATATATTCTCAGAAAGACTTGCCTTATTTCTTCCTTGTTCACTTAACTCCTAGTTAAGGCATTGTGTCACAGACATGTATAGCCATGTAGGACACAAAACACATATACAAGACTGAAATATTTTGTAATCCTTAAAGGGTCACATTTTCATGTATTATTTTTAAGGTACATTTAACATTGTGGCCTCTCCAGAGTGGTACCTACAGACATTAATTGAAGGTGTGAGAAGCGAGGAAATTGAAATGAATCATTCTTGGAGACAGTTGTGTTGTGGGATTATGCATACTTAGTGTCATGATTAGAGAACTTACTACCACTTTAAGTTGCTGACATTCTAATGTGCAAAACTTCCAAAGCATTATGTTGATGTTAATCCTCCAAAAGTGTTTATGAAAGAACTGAGAAAATGCTGTGTGTGTATATTCATTTTCCATTGAGGTATTCTACCTTTTTTTGAGAATGGATACATAATATGAGCTGATGAAGTATATTATTTAAGCAATGGCTCAGTACATGATCCTTTATGTTGTAACAAGCCCAACCAATGAGCCCTTTCATTTATTATTTAACATGTTTTCATATCAAACTGCTTGGGACCACCCTTGGTTATTTGATACAAAACTTTCTATTTTAAAGTGATCTAAAATTAAAACTTTCCATCAAAATTTCATGTTAATTTGTGTTTCAAACACCAGCTTAATAATGGCAAAGTTATTTCACTACATACTTTATTATTTCCAAATTAGTTAAAACAAAGACTAATTTTCAGCAGAAATATGGTGACAAAAGGATTAATTATAATTATGCCTGTTGTTGAAATATTTTTTCTTGGAAATTAGTACAAGAGGAATAAAATCTTGTTTCATAAATGAATGTGATAATTAAGAAGGTAGTTTAAGTTATTATTTACTTGCACAAGCAGAAATTTACTCAGGTCAAACTTATCTAACAACAAGTGCTTTTTTGTTTTATTACATATTTGTAGATTTTTTTAGATGCTTGTAGAAAATCCCTAAGTGAAAAATGTTCAGATTTTATGATAGATTTCAGGAAGTAAACTGTATTTTAAAGAATTAATTAAATACAGTATAGTTCTTTTTCCTTTAATAAATACTAAAATATAACTACTCAGTTATCTAAATGACATGTCAGTGTTTTAGCCAAATACAAAGATAGTAAAACTAACAGAGCAACTTGATGGAGAAACAGAGAGAGAGAGAAGAGGATACACCGCCAATTAGATAAGAAGGTAGACTTATGAATAAAAATGAACTAGAGAAATTTGTAGTTAATGATGATATGTTATATAACAGTTCCTACGTGAAGACTAAATTATCTTATCATGAAGCACTGATATAAATAACTAAGTCAGAGCCCTGATAATATATGTAAAAGTATTACCATATAATCAAATTTCCTGAATGTGAAATGCTGTCTCCATTGCTATGTGCAATAGACAACTCATTATCACTTATGCACATATAAAACTATAGATACCACTTATAATATAGAAAGCAGGATATTTATTTTTTAAGCAATGGTGGGATCCTGGTTTAATACATACTATGGCTAACACTGTGTCTAATTGATGCTATCATAATGTACAGAAATTACGTTGAATAATTTGTATTAACAAAACTGTCTTGAACTACTCTTCATATAAATTTAAACTCTAAAACCAAGAGAAAAATTTTGATGATCCACTGCAGATTCAAATAAAGAGCACGAAATTTTAAATATTTCCATTTAAAATCATGAATTAGGAATAAAAGACAGGAATTCAAGTGTTTTATCTCTCACTTCCCTGTCATTTTCCCCCTTTCTTTCCCTTTCTCTGTTTGTAACTCCTTAGCCTCTCCTCCTCCTCTCCTCTCTCTCTCTCTCTCTCTCCTCTCTCTCTCTCTCTTTCACACACTTGCTTTAGTTATTTTACTGCATATAAGATAGATATTTTCAGTTTCACTGAGGTTCATATGTGATAGACTTTGGCTTAATTTAGCAAATTTATATTTAGTTCTTTTGACAAAATATAAACAAAGATGTTTAGATTTTAATTTTTAAATGCTTTTTAACCGTAATTTTTTGAAAAATTTTTCATCTTTGCTTTTTTTATTTTTTTCTTGCAGGAAGATATCACAACTGAACTGTTAAATGATGTTGAGACTGTATTGAGTAATTCTAAAGTAGATGGTCTGTTATGGTTGTGAAAATAAAGGGAACCAGAAAATAGTGGCAGTACCGCTATCAAACATAGATATATAAACATATATATATATGTGTGTGTATATAAAACACAGAACTCTTGGATTTGGCAGAGTATGGAAAACTGCCACACCAAATAGAGCCACTGGATAAATGGCAGAAAACAAGGAATCATTATTGTTAACCGACTCAAATTTGGATGTAAAGGGGGACATTACAATTGAACTAAGTGCTATGGTACACAATTTATCTAGAGAAACATAACTTTATACAAACACATACACGTACACAAGAAGGTCACAAAGCATAAAATATATATATGATGATATCTGTGTATATATTCAAGCAGATGCATCAAGACAGACTTCTATAGACTCACATGTTTGGTTGTCAATAGAGAAGAGTTTCTCTCTATTACAGCTCATGGTTAATTATCCATCTGTGGTAATCTAAAAATAATATATTGTGTTATATACAAAACCAAACCAAATAATGTGTATTTCACAATTCTTTTATATATATATATAATTATACATATATTTTAAATTTCAGGGAAAAGCTAGAAAGAGTGAATATTTTCTTTCTTTTTTTTTTTTTCCTCCCCAACATTTTTCCCCCCCTCTATTATTTTAACTATATATAACTCTGGTAGTTAGTATTTGAAAACGATGTTGGAAAAGTTGATATATCTATCTCTCTAGATGATTTGAGCGATTAAAAACTAACTGAAAAATAAACAGAAAACATGCACTACAAAACAATTAAAAAGAAAAACACTAAAACAGCATTTAATGAAACCAAATCAGAGATATATGGATATATAAATATACATATATATATATATAAATATATATATATATATGAAAATCAGTCTTCCTATTCCTTACAGACAACTGTCATTTGTAGTTGAATATATATCAAATATTAGGCATGTATATACTATTGTTTCAGTTCCTCAAATTATCTTTCCGTGCACCATCTTTCAAAGTAAAAAAAGAAAACCATATCGGTTAGTGTTAGTTTATATTATAAGTAATGTTGAATCTTAAGGTAGAATATCACTGCGAGCAAATATTTGAATTTAGTCACTCTTTTTAAAATCACTGTAGGCTTTTCTGAGTCTCTTATAATGGATTAATAAAACTTCTATACTGAAATTTAAAACGTCAACAAAAAGTAAAAAAAATTTCAAAAATAAATAAAAAGAAACTTCTAAAAACATAGGAATAAGTGTATGTGCATATATAAATACACCTATGTATGTAACTGCATGTATGTGAATATACGCATATATATATGTATAAGCATACATAGTGTTTACATGGATAGCTCTCACATTTTATACTAAAATGTAAAAATGTATTCTAATTTTTTTATTTTTTACCAAAGTATGAAAAAAAAGGCATACAAAAATACAAAGATTATTATTTTATATATGATTTCTAGGCAGTTATCATTTAGTGCTATGTTGCTCTCGACTCTTCTACTGTGTGGAAGGAAAACATGACGGGTGGTTAGGGTTAAACAATCGTATCTCATTATCTAAAGCTTCTACATATACGTATGTATATATATATATATATATATATATATATATATGTAAGCCTTTTCATTTTTCCCAAGGCATATATGTCTTATATATAGACTTTCATGCACATTTAAATTATTTATTATAGAGATGAAAGCAATAAATGTCATGTGAAGGATATTTCAACTAATTGCAGGGTCAGACTGCATTAGTTTAAAAAACAAGATACTAAAAAGTTGGTAAAAATAAATGTAATAAAAGATTAACTATAGGCTCTATCAGTTATAACATTAAGATCTGAAGTCTTTCCTATATATCATTAAACAATGTAATTATTATATCTTTAGAATCATTGTTCAACTACTCTCAACAAACTAATTGGTATTTAATCCTACATGGCCAAGTTATTTAAAATTCTTAATCTACAATAGGTCTTCGGGGAAAGAAGGGATGTTATTTAACCCATGACAACCTTGACAGTGTTGTTTAGTACACAGTTTGTTCTTTACTCAGCATGGTTTGTTGAGTTCTCTATGTTTTTTTTTTTTTACCTATATGTTAATTTACAGATTTTGCCAGGATCAGTTTATCTTCATATCCTTTAAAATATATATATATATTTTTTTTTTGATCAAGTGGCAATTTTTTTTTTATTTATTTAATAAACATTAAATGCTTTAGTACTTAATCATCAACGTTAACTGCCTCAAGTAATTTTACTATGTCTTCTTACTGAAAATTCTCGAGATGCATTGTTTTTGAAATTTACCTTGAGATTAAGCAATGCTTATTTCACAGCATTGCAAGCAATTATTAATTAACCTAGTTGATAAATTTCTTCAACCTTTTAAATTGCAACCTTTTTTTTTATATATATATATATAAAAAATTACCTAGATGAATCTCATATCTCCAGTATTTTTATATAAAAAAATTCTGGTGCTGTTTCTTTAATGAAACCTGAAATGATTCTTTGTGTATTTTTTCTAATGAAGCTATTATACACTCTATTATATTTTTAACTAACAGTAGAAGTCAAACTGTGAAAAGTGATATAAAATTAAGAACAACAACCACAGGACAACATCATGAGCATGTTTAAAGATATATTTACATATTAGGAACTGGTCATTTCTTTCACATACATGTATATATTTTTAATTAGACAAATAATAATTATCTATTTTTTACTCAGAATATCTATCTATGCTCTTGTTGCTATATATCATTAATCAACTTCTTGAAGAAAAAAATTATTATGTAGTCATCTTACTTTTCACAGTTGAGATGAAATTCTCTTTGCTTTTTTTTTTTTTTTTTCTTGTTTTGTTTTAAACATCTACTATTTCCTCCCAAATTTAACACTCCTATCACTTCGGAAACATCTTATTACTTCTATTCAGTAAATCTATACTTTATATCCATCATTAAATTAAAATTTAAGATAACAATGAATATAAAATAAATTCCAATAATGAGAATTGACACTTTTTTTTCTAATAGGTTTTACAAAATTGACCCTGAACAAAATATCACACTTTAAAACACACATAAAACCCACTTACCCCCCATTTCCCCCGCCCCATCAAATGCCATATGCCTCAAAAAAAAATTGAAAATTGAAGAAAAAAATTTAAAAAGAGGTGGCACATATATATATATATATATATATATATATATATATATATAATATATATATATAATTGTATCCAAAAATTGAAAAAAAAAATATATATATACTTGTATATAAATAAAAAAAATTAAAAGAAAAAGAATTCCACAAAGAAGCCATTGCTCTGAAAAGTTGAAGTTAAGATTTTAATAATAAAAAAGTACTAAAAAACACAAAAAACTACTTTATTTTCGTACAAAGAAAAATCAACTGTCTCCAACTATTTTATAGTTATTTGTTACTGAATCTGCCCTTATAAAGAAAGAAACATTCCAGAATGTCCATTTTGCTGTCATTTAGACAACATATAGTGCCATAGATAAGTTGCAGAATGAAAAACTTAACAGCACAACAGAAGAATGTTTTCTTTCACAACTTTTACTCTTAGAAAGAATTAAATTACTAGAAAGAACAATGTCTTAAGATTTGAAAATATGAAGAAATTTTTTTAAGTAAAAGTTAACTATATGCTGTGAACTCTTGAAATGGGTTTAAATTTCTATAGAATGAATACATTTATATAAGATACACACATAGGATACGCACACCCATAAACATATATAACATGTTGGTGGGTGGTTGTAAAATAAAACTTCTCCATCATCTCTGGAGTACATATTCAAAATGTATACTTTTTCACTACACCTATATATTAAAAGAAAACCTATGTGCTTTTATGAATGCAGATAGACATATGTAATTATCAAGTTTGTCACAGCTCACATTTAAATTCTACACTTCCACCTTCATTATTATTTTTTTTTTCTTTATAATTTGTGGTGGCAATTGTGTGTGTGGATTTTTTTCCTCTTCTTACAATGACATAGAACTCACAGACTTGACTAAGGACTGCTGTATTATAAAGAGGTTTCTTTCCTCTGTAGAGGAAGCGAGAGTCTGTGCAACATATTTTTGTAATGAAATTTTTTACACATGAAAAAAAATAAATAAATAAAAAAAAATGAGAAAAAATAACAATGTATAACTAACTGCTTTAGTGATTCTGTTGTTGTCAATCTACTCAAACCTTACTTCAATTGGTGACTTTTGTAATTATGCTCACCTCCGCACTGATGAAATGTAACCTTGAAGAATCCCTGTTGAAACATATCTAAGCCAAAGCCCCACTTTTATTTCTCCTCATACATCTCATTCTGAGATTAGTGTTTTATATATTTATATATATCTTCCACTGCCTTAGAACTGTCTTTTAATTCATCTGGACAGTTGCCTTTTTTTTAATTCCATAAAATATTGTTATATTTTTTACATTTTTACAGTAAAAACAAAAAAAAATGAACAAAAGTCCCCTTTTATATTTGTATAAAAAACCAATTAACTACAATCAGTGAACTGGAATTTTTATCCCCCTTTCTTATAAAATATTCAATGCATTGAAAACTACAAAACAAAAGAAAAAACTTAAATATGTATATATAATGAGTCCCTTTGTCCCAAACCTAGTTAGTTGAGTTCCAGGACTGGTAATTAACATGTTGAATTAACTCCTTAATGCCGAGCAGTAACTTTCCATTTGACAGTGCTATTCACTCTAAGTTAAAAGTTGTTCATTTTGGCTGATATTTCTCTCTTTACTTAAAATAATTAGTACTTTTATCTCTTGTATGTTTTGGAGATTATTTTTGTCATTTTGGTGAACATAGTAGGCACTCAAAAAATGGCCCATGTCATAGGTTTCTCTCTTGTTAGATTTCTGTGCTAAGCTTTACCACAGATAACATTTGTAGTAACTGACTGCCAAATGATGAAAGCCCAATGTGAATGTGCTATAAACATTTGACCTACTCTTTACAGCAACACTGACTCCATTTTATTTGAATATAATAAATTAGCTCCAAAGAAGAGGGAGTTTTATCTTTAAATCTTCTATTAATTCAGGCAATAAATATTGTTTTGTTATCTCTTCCCGTTTAAAACATTGACTTTTTTTAAAAGTATATACCTCTTTCTTTGTAAAGTTTGGTCTTCCTCTTTGAAAAAACAGCATTTTACAAAGACGCTAAAGTATCTGTCATTCTTCTCTCACTCTGATTTTTGCAACAACAGCCTTTGTTTCATATAAGGCTACACTTAGTTATGAAGTAGTTAGTCTTCGTTCTCTTTTAGCTTGCCTTCAACTGTTGTGCCTTTCCTTAAGACTAACTTCTCTCAGCACTTCCAGTGAAAATTATTTCTTAACAAATGAACATGTGTGCTAATAATGGGAACTTGCCATTATTTTATTTATTCATAGAATTGTTTTAAATTCTCAGATTTATTTTTATCAGACAGGATAAGGGACTTATTGAAAAGTTTCAAGTTATTTTTCAATACATGAACTATTTCATACCAACTAAATCACAAAGCACATTTGTAAGCAGATATTGCCTTAATCTTTGACATTTTAAAACATTCCCTGAGTTTGTGATGTGTGTGTGTGTGTGTGTGTGTGTGGTGTGTGTGTGTGTGTGTGTGCACGTGTGTGGGTCAGTATACTTATAGAAATTCATACAGTTCTTCCATGGAATGGGTAGACTTGCCTGATTACCTACACAAAAAACTTGTAATGAATTACACTTCAAAATTTTAATGTATTGGATCATTTGATTGAAAATAGTTTGACCTGTCCTTCCCTCTCATAACTTCCCACTTTAAACACCAAATCGAAGCTGCTCTATGTTTCAGATCTTGTACTTCTTTTGACGAACCAGATAGAGTTGTCAAAAAGATAAATGCCTTCTTAAGTTCAAGAGCGGATCGTTATAGCATTGAATGAAATAAATGCTGTATGACATTTTTAGTTACAGCCCTTTACATTCTGAGTTCAATTCCCACCAAAGAAGCCTTTACTTTACAGTCCTTGTAGTATCTATAAAGTGCTAGTTAGGTACTAGGGTCAATTTAATCGACTAGCCTGTCCTCCCACAAAATGCATTTAGATTTGTGCCTACATAAATTATTATATTCTTTTCCTCCAAAGAAGTTTTAAATATTACAATGGCTTTCTTTAGCTGGAAGACAGGTATACATACACACTACAATCCTTACATCCCTCAGTCACCAGTTTGTTCATTTGTGTGATATTGAGCTAACCACAACTTTTTTCTATTTTTCTATTTGAACCATTTTTAACCTTTCAAAGTATACCTGATATTTCTGCTATATTTCTTACATATCCAGTCTACCTTGTTCAAGATATTATTTCAAAATTCTGTTGTGTCACTGCAAAATCATGATTATTGTAATGACTGATGGTTGTGAGAGGTCTTTTTTAAATACAAATACATACATAGAGAACCATGCAAAGATATTAATAGACCATGACCAGATGTAAAATGTAGGCCCCGTAATTAGGTCCAGGCTAGTGTGAAATGTAGCTCTCATCTCATAGTACTGAACAAATATCTTAGTTGTTTGTACTACATATATATGTGTATGTATATTCAACATATATATATATATATATATATGTGTATGCATACATATATGTATATGCATATGTGTATATATATATATATATATGTGTGTGTGTGTGTGTATGTATGTATATATGAGTGAATAGACAAACAAAAGAAAAGAGTACTTAACACATTTAGTAGGAGTTACATGTAGTATTTAAAAGAGATTCAGTAATCTGAGCCTGAAAGAGAATGGTTTCTGTTAGAGGCCCATGAAACAAAGTCACAGGGAGCTGAATCAAACTGTTTTATATATAAATATATATACAATTTCTGTATGAGTTATAGGCATAAATATATATATAACTGTATATGTATAGTGTTTATGATGCATCTACAAGTAACAGAACAGAATAAAAGAACTAGCATAGTTTATAAAAAGAGGAAATTCTTTACCAAAGGATCCTCCCTTACTTAGTGGGAGAAGGTTCTTTCAAAATCATAGGCCCATAACAACTGGCTCATCTGGAAAAGCTCTAAGCAAAGACCTGGATTATGTATGTATGTGTCTATATATATGTATATATATATATATATATATATATACCAGTTAGTGGATAGTGAAAATAGAATGTGACAGAAATAGATAAGAGTATCCAGGCAAGATTTTAACTGACACTAACTTCATTCTCTTTCTCTATCACCATTTAGCAATTCTCAACTGAACAGTATTCAAAACATGTTGAAATGACTTCTTGTAAAATCAAATTCTAATCTACCCACCCCTAACCCCTTTTATTCCATCTTGAAATTTCCATATCTATTTATTTTATTTATTTATTTATTAACAACAAAAACAACAACAAATGCCTTCCAACTGTTCTTGTTATCAAATTTACTGGTTATAAAATCCAGATAATTTTATATTCTCTTACACCCATTTTTTCTATATCCCTCTTTTAGAATAACACTACAAGCCAATATTTATAAAGAAATGGAAAAAAAATCAAAATCAAACTGAATTTATAAGGTTCCTTTTAATTTTTTGTTTTAAATTCACATACACACAAAAGCTCTCTTCTTCCTATCTGAAGATCTATTGGGCATATTTTGGCATCAGGTTATCATGTGACAGTTTCATTTAGTTGCAGAAAAATCTCTTTACTACAGTTACTATTAATGTTAATATTATTGTTTATGATGACAACAACAACAAATTTACAAAGATATTTGTATTTATATATATAATTTTCTTTTTGTTTTTACATTCATATTTTGCATAAGACAGTACTACTACCTAGTGGGATTTATTTTAAAATTCAAGACATGTAAATAAAACCAGTCTATCATGTTTGTCGAATCATAGATTTTCTTCCATATAAATAATACTATATATACATATATATATATGTATATGTATATTATGAAACCAGAATGATGAATTAAAACACTGCAACATGGCAAACTATACAGAAATGTAAATAAAAAGTCTATAAACCAACATTAGATATTGATTGTATTTTCTAGAGATGATTTGTTCTTGTGGAGTATTTTCCTTTCATCTTGGAAGTCTTGCTGACACTGTGTTTCAGCTGGTGTCCTCTCCAGCTATCTTCAGGTTTTATTTATTCCCCTGCCTATCTCAATACAACTTGAAGATATTTGGAAAGATTACTGATTGAAACACATCACCAAAACATCCAGAATGTAGGAAAATAGTTTAGAAAAACAAACATCGCCATATATTCTCTCTCGTTTTCTCTTCTTTCTCATTTTTTCCTGTGTCTCTTCTCTCTTTCTCTCCCTGTCACATTCTCATTTTTTCTATTATGTTTATGTATTTTACAGTTGTTTTGTTTACCTCCAGCTTTGACCTGACTGAGCAGACCTATGACGAAAAACAATTCCCTCTTTTTGTTTGTTCATGACTACATTGTTCAGTGTACCCTATCCATTATAAAATGTTAGGGTATAATTTGTATGAATTTTGTTTAGCTGCTACTTCCAGAAAGTTAAGTGACAGCATTTTGTTGTCCACTGTATCCAAACGATAGTGAACCTTGCCAAATTGTTAAGTAAGCTATCTTGCTGTAGGTATTTTTGTTTTTAATATATAAGGCTGGTTTGAGGCAGCAAGCTGGCAGAATCATTAGCATGCCAGGCAAAATGCTTAGTGGCATTTCATCTGTCTTTACATTTTGAGTTCAAATTCCAAAGAGGTCAACTTTGCCTTTCATCCATTTGATGATTGACAAAAATGTTCCAGTTGAACACTGGGATCAATTTAATTGATTTATCCCCTCCCTTAAAATGGCTGACCATGTGCCAAAATTTGAAACCAATATATAATGGGTTGACTGAAGTGTTCTGAGTTCATATCCCACCAATTCTGACATTGTCATCATCCACCTGAAGTTGGTGAAAATTAAGGACTGGCCTTGTTTTAATTGACTATATTTTGCCCACATCCCAATTTTGTGACCTTATTCAGTTTTAGAAATCAATATTTACCTATCAAGGATGGGGGATAAGCAGAATTGTTAAGATGCTGGACAAAATACATCATCATCATCATTTAACATCTGTTGTCCATGCCAGCATGGGCTGGACAGTTTGACCAGAGCTGGCAAGCTGGAAGGCTGCACCAGACTCCAGTTTATTTTTGCATGGTTTCTATGGTTGGATGCCCTTCCTAATGCCAACCACTCTGAGAGTGTAATGGGTGCTTTTACGTGCCACTAGCACAGGTGCCATTTGTGTGACACCAGTATCTGCTACAACTGCAGTTTTACTTGGCCTGATGGGTCTTCTTCTCAAGCACAATATAATGCCATGCCTCTATGAGGCCCACCATTCAAAAGGAGCTCAAACACTTTGCCTCCGTGAGGTTCACTGCTCAAAAAGTGCTTTTTATGTACCACCTGCATGGATGCCGGTTATGTGACACCAGCATCAGCCATTACTGTGATTTCACTTGGCTTGATCGGTCTTCTCAAGCACAACATATTGCCAAAGGTCTTGGTCACTTGTCATTGCCTCTGTGAGGTCCAGAGTTCAGAGATCATGCTTCACTACCTCATCCCACATCTTCCTGGGTCTACCTCTACCACAGGTTCCCTCCACAGTTAGGGATCAGCATTTCTTTTCAGAGCTGTCCTTGTCTGTACACATCACGTGACCATACCAGAGCATTCATCTCTCATGCACACCACATTTGATGCCTCTTATGCCTAACTTTTCTCTCAGGATGCTTACACTCTGTCGAACATGCACACTGACATTGCACATCCAGCAAAGCATACTAGCTTCATTTCTTTCAAGCCTACATATGTCCTCAGCTGTCACAGCCTATGTTTCACTGCCATGTAGCATAGCTGTTCACACACAGGTATTATACAATCTATCTTCCACTCTGAGAGAGGGGCTCTTTGTTGCCAGCAGAGGCAGTAGCTCTCTAAACTTGGTCCAGCCCAATCTTATTCTGACAGCTATGCTCTCAGAGCATCCACCTCTGCTACTAACATTATCACCTAGGTAATGGAAGCTATCTACTACCTCTAGCTTGCCCCCATGGCAGTTGGTAGATTCTATTTTCTGTACATTTTGGTTTTTGCTAGGTTATATCTAAGGCCCTTCAATTCTAGACCTTGCTTCCATGCCTGGAGCTTCTTCTCTAGTTCTGGTAGTGATTCATCTATAAGAACATGGTCATCAGCATAGAGGAGCTGCCAGGGGCTGACTGACTTAAAGTCCTCTGTTATTGTCTGGAGTATTCCTACTTGTACCCTGAATTCTTTGTGAACCCTTACTTGTACCCTGGTTCCTGTTGGACAAAATACCTTGCATTACTTGTACCCTGAATTATGTTGGACAAAATACCTTGCATTATTTTTTCTAGCTCTGTACATTCTGAGTTTGAATCCTTCAGAAGTCAGCTTTGCATTTCATTCCTCTGGGTGTGCGGAGGGTCAACAAAATAAAGTACCAGTCAATTACTGAAGTTGATGGTATCTGCTAACCAATCTCACATCTCAATGAAATTTCCAACAAAGTTAAAAGGCCACTAATTTTGTGAAAAGAGGAGGACAAAGACACACACACACACACAAAAAGTGTCTTTTACTTTCTGTCTACTAAATGCACTTGCAAGGCTTTGGTCGACCCAAGGCTATATACTCTAAAAAACTTGTTGAAGCAGATATCCTACAGCTGGATGCCCTTCCTGCACCAACCCTCTCCAGTTTCCAAGTAAGGTAATTCTCTCTCATGGAAATGAAGGATAGCTCTTGCATGACAGTGACACACAACTGTAAAGCACTGTCAAGGCAAAGACACAGTAACTCACACACATACACACACTTCTACATATGTACACATACATACATTTACAAGCTTCTCCCAGTTTCTGTCAACCAAATCCACTCACAAGGCTTTGGCTGGCGTGGGAATATGGTAGAAGACCACTGTAAACACTAATCCAAGATGCATGCAGTGTGACTGAAACCAAAACCATGTGGTTGGGAAGCAAACTCGTTACTGCAGTGCTATGCTTGCACCTATTATATGTATATAAATATAAATATATGTATATAAATATAAATATATATATATATATATATACAGCCAGTTTCTTTCAGTTTTCCATTTACCAAATCCACCAAGAAAGCTTTGATTGGCCTGGCTTTATTGCTTCAGGTGCCATGCAGCTGGACTGAAAACTCCAAAACACATGACTGGTAAGCAAACTTCTTAATTCACAACCATGTCAGTATTTTGTTTATTTAAATCAGGGGTTCTCAACAATTTTTTTTTATCTATGGACCTCTTTGATTATTATTCTATTTTGGTCGACCCCCATAGCCATTCAATGTTTAAAAACTTGTTTTATAGAAATGTCTTTCAAAATTCCTATTTTGCATTTCACACATTAACTTGTGTAGGTAAAATGTTAGGGAAAGAAACTTGACTATTTCTTGCAATATACACCAAAAGCAAAATTTTTTCAGGGCCCTTAAAATACTATTGCGGATCCCCAATTTAGTATTTTGTTGCATGGAGCCCCAAAAATCTTAAATGGACTCTAGTTGAGAACCACTGTTTTAAATCCTTCCAATAGAGTTTGTAGCAAGGAAATAACTCTAAAACTGAATATTTAACCATTTAGCATTGAAAATGGCTATATACAGCCTAAATATTTTACCTGTTTTATGTTCAAACCAACCAGATCTGGCCTCTTACACCTACCTTACAATGTCATTCTACAAGTATACTGTCACATCATTGAAATCTCAAAGCTACAAAATAATACATGATTAATTCAAAACAATGTGGGTAAATAAGTATTATATTTGACTGAGTATCTGAATGCTAAAAGGTTAATCACCCATAGATTTCCTATGAGTATATACAAGTAGTTGAACAACTTCATGGTTAGTGTTGTTGATGTTGGTGTTCTTGCTGAGATCCTCCCTCAGTCAGCTCTGATTTAATTCATAATTAAAGATGTTCTAGTCATGTCCATCCCATTTTGTTTTTATATATTCAGGACTATATTATATATGTGTGTGTGTGTGTATATACATATATATATATATATATGTATGTATGTATATACAAGAGTTTTTTCAGTTTATTGTACTTTGATACGAAAAAGATCCACAACCTTCTGTCTCCGTAAACCACTATTGTCCCTGAAAGTTGAAGCCTTCTTCCTACGCCTCAATCCTTGGATCTTGTATTTATATATATAGTAAGAAAAGGGGAGGAAGAGAATTTTGATTATCCCCACGGGGTGAATTTTAATACAAATAATATACATATATAATGAAAGAAGGAAAATGCATACAGTTTATGTAGATTTAATATATTTTATAAGTGAAAGAGTATCGTGTTTGTTGACCAGTTTTGCTTTTGCTAATCATGACATTATTGTAATTATTGTAATTTCATATTTTCTTAAGAAGATTTTAGTCCATGTTCTTGTAAGGAAGTTTGTGAATGAATCAACAAGTAGGAAAATCTAAGGGGAGGGAATTGGTCATTAGTATTCAAGACGGGGAGGTAATTGCTAATTTTTGTGGGGTGGGGATATATAAGTATACAAAACTCAAAAACTAAAGTAGTGAGATGAAATATGTACAGTGATGGGTTTGTGATCATGAATTAAAATATATACTGAGATCAAAGTTGGTTATGCATTCATATTTAAGTGTGTTCTGTATTTTTCAATAAATAAATTTTCTTGGATATTACCTGCACTTCTCTCTATGTGTTCACTCAAATGAATCTGTCTGTACTAAGAGCCATACTTGTCTGTTCTATATAGTTATATCTACAACTTGAACAAGTTATAACATAAATTAGATTCTCGTAAGCACAAGTGAAATTGGTTTTAATTGTTTAAATAGGAATTCTGAGCCTTCCAGTCGGTTGGGGCATATTCCACAGTTTGGGTGTCCACATTTTTTAACCATTGGTCTCATAGTTGCTGTGTAAAGCTTCATGTTTGTCAGAAGTCTTTTCAGTGATTTGTGTTGCTTTTTGCATCTGATGAATTTATGTGTTTTCAGAATGTTGTTCATTTTTGGATCCCTAGTGAGCACAGGTAGATTTTGTACAATAGTGTTGTATGCCTCATTGTTTCTAGGGTTGTGAGTTGATATATACAGTAGTATTTTGTAATGAGGTTTGGTGTTACATGTTCCCTTTAGTGTTTGAATGCCTAATTTCTTGGCATGCTTAATTCCATCATCTAAAAGTGAGGGCAGATTGTCTCTCAGTTAGTGTTGTTCTGAGGTCTTGAAGATGGATGTCCTGAGTGTTTCCATCACAAACTATTTTGCAAATCCTTTGCACTAAATTAAAGGGAATATTTCTTTTAATGTGTTTTAGGTGGCATGAGCTAAACAGAAGATATTGCTTTGAGTCCATTGGTTTATGACAAATGTTAGTTACAATTTGGTTGTTGACATTTATTATTATAATATCTAAGAAAGGGAGCTGTTCTTTGTTATATTTCATTGCAAATTGTATGTAAGGTTTTAAATTATTCAAATTCCAAAAATTCCTTTGAGTGAACTCAAAGGAATCTGTCAGTGCTTTGGAAAACAGATCTGTTCCCTATGTAGTGTGGTTCTCTGTCTAAGTGCCATACTCGTCTGACCTATATAGTTATGTTTACAACCTGAACAAGTTATAACATAAATCATATATATGTGTGTGTGTTAAATATAAAATATATATACATATATAACTTGTTTCAGTTATTCGACTGTGATCATGCTGGGGCATTGCTTTTTAGAACCTTATATATATATATATATATATATATATGATTCATCCAGCTAAGTGAAACTGTAGTCATGGCCACTGCCAGTGTCATGTAAATGGCACCTGTGAAGTACTAGTTGTGGCTGTTACCGATGTCATGCAAATGGCCCCCATTCCAGTGGTACGTGAAAAGCATCCATTACACTCTCGGAGTGGTTAGCATTAGGAAACGCATCCAGCTATAGAAACCATGGAAAGCAGACATTGAATAATGAGGATGATGATCTATCTATCTGTTTATCTATCTATCTATCTACCTACCTACCTATCTATCTATCTATCTATCTGTCTGTCTGCCTGTCTGTCTGACTGTCTGTCTGTCTGTCTGTCTATCTATCTATCTACCTACCTACCTACCTACCTACCTACCTACCTACCTATCTATCTATCTATCTATCTATCTATCTCTCTCTCTCTCTCTCTCTCTCTCTCTCTCTCTCTCTGTATATATATATATATATATATATATATACATACATATACCGGAGTAAACACATAAATGTGAAACAAGGTGGAAAAAGGAGTACTCAAATACCAGGGGTAGAGTAATGTGAAACTCCGAATAACAGGTTTTGTTGAATTTCTGCTGCTTTTAAATATAGTATCATCATCATCATCATCATCATTTAACGTCCGCTTTCCATGCTAGCATGGGTTGGACGGTTCAACTGGGGTCTGGGGAGCCCGAAAGCTGCACCAGTCCAGTCAGATCTGGCAGTGTTTCTACAGCTGGATGCCCTTCCTAACGCCAACCACTCCGAGAGTGTAGTGGGTGATTTTATGTGCCACCGACACAGGTGCCAGACGAGGCTGGCAAACGGCCACGCTCGGATGGGTTTTTTATGTGCCAACCGACACAGGTGCCAGACGAGGCTGGCAGACGGCCACGCTCGGATGGTGTTTTTATGTGCCACCGACACAGGTGCCAGATGAGGCTGGCAAATGGCCACGATCGGATGGTGCTTGTTACGTGCCCACAGCACGGAGGCCAGTCGATGCGGTACTGGCTACGGCCATGTTCGGATGGTTTTATTGTGTGCCACGTGCCACCGGCACTGGTACCACAAAGATACAAATTCCATTGATGTTCATCTATTTTGATTTGTTTTGATTTGATTTTCACTTGCCTCAACAGGTCTTCACAAGTGTCACAAGAAGGAAGGTATGCACAGGTGGACTGACTACGTCCCAGGTAGGGGCCATGGGTTATGGCCTGACTAGTCTTGCCGGGTCTTCGGATGGTGTTTTTATGTGCCACCGACACAGGTGCTAGATGAGGCTGGCGAACGGCCACGATCGGATGGTGTTTGTCATGTGCCCACCGCACTGACTACAGCACTGATGGATTTCTTGTGTGCCACAGGCACTGGTACCAATATATATATATATATATATATATATATATATATATATATATATATATATATATATATATATATATGCATATGAGCTTCTTTCAGTTTCCATCTGCGAAATCCAATCACAAGGCTTTGGCTAACCTAGGAAACACTTCCCCAAAGTGCCATGCAGTGAAATTGAACTAAAGGCAATAATGTTGTGAAGTAAACTCTTTAACCACACAGCCATGCCACCACCTTATCTCACAATTTTATCTTATTTTATTTTTCTTTTGGCTTGTACCTCAAAGGTATTTTTGCCTGCTGCCTTAACGTCTCTTCCACTTAGCCATTTTAAAAATGATTTAGCACTTAGACACTTGGCCAGAAGCTTATAAGAGAATGGCATGCCAATTGTATCAACTATGGCTCATTGTATCAAGTTTGGAGTAATGACAGGGCAAGCTGATTCTGGCAGGGCTTGCTGTCTGTTCCCCCAGAGTTGATAAACTGTATGCCATGATTCTCAAACTGACAAATCCCAGTTCACACCCTTGCCCACCATAAATATTTGAGAACCTCCTCACACACACACACACACACGCATGCACTTTTTGATGAGAAGACAAAACAAAGTTTGTATCTGTATCTTCTGTCTATGACCACAGTGCAAATTTAAAAAGTTCAAAAACCACATTAATTTTATTAAATCTGGCAATTTATCCATCTCTTTTTTTCAACCCTCATTGAGCCATCCCCTCTGAGAAAACACTGTGTCAAAGGGTTGGTCTCAATTCAGTCTCTTGTAGCCATTTCCATGAAAATGACCTTTTGCCAATGAGAAAAAAAAAAAGAAAAGGTAAAGTAGAATTTTTTATTCTTTCATTAACATAGGAACAAGTGTGGCTGTGTGGTAAGATGCTTGCTTCCCGACTTCAGGTTCAGTCCTACTCTGTGGCATCTTGAGCAATTGTTTTTTGCTAAGGCCTCAGACTGACCAAAGCCTTGTGAGTGGATCTGATTGATGAAAACTGAAAGAAGCTCATCATATATCATCAGCATCATCATCATCATCATCATCATCATCATCATTTAACGTCCGTTTTCCATGCTGGCATGGGTTGGACGGTTCAACTGGGATCTGGGAAGCTAAGAGGCTGCACCAGGCTCCAGTCTGATCTGGCAGTGTTTCTACAGCTGGATGCCCCCCTTCCTAACGCCAACCACTCTGTGAGTATAGTGGGTGCTTTTATGTGCCACCAGCACAGGAGCCAGAGGAGGCTGGCAGTGGCCACGGTCGGTTGGTGCTTTTTACATGCCACCAGCATGGATGCCAATCCAGACAGCTGGCATCAGCCATGTTCGGATGGTGCTTTTTACGTGCCACTGACACGGGTATCACAACTACAATTTACATTTGATTTTTATTTTGATGTTGATGTACTTGACTCAATAGATCTCCTCAAGCGCAGCCAGTCACCCCATGATCCAAGGTAAGCACAGCAGGCCGTCCTGTGATCCAAGGTACTTTGAATGGGCTGGGGCTGGTTGTGTGAAGCTGGTGTAAATATATATATATATATATATATATATATTAATTCAACTTACGTTGAAAGTTAACAAAATTTACTTTAGAAGCATTGAGATGTATTGAAAGATACAGATAAGGAAATAATTTTATTCTCAAACACAAATAGATAGATAGATAGATAGATTGATTGATTGATTGATTGATAGACAGACAGATAGATAGATAGATAGATAGATAGATGGATGGGTAGATAGGTAGATGGATGGATGGATGGACAGATAGACAGAGAGATTGATGGGTGGATGAATGGATGGATGGATGGATAGATAGATAGATAGATAGACTCATAGCAAAATTCATTTAGGCTCAATCAGTGGGACACTAAAATGTTCTTTGGGCAACATCACAGTAACAGGCCAAGAGGATACCCAAAGTAAACTTTTACTCTCTCCTACCACATATATGTATATATATATATATTCAAAATGTGACCGCGTGTGTACTGTTGGCGATTTTTTTTCCTCTGTCTTCCCTTCTCTGGATCTTTCCTTCTCCTATGTTTCCGACGAAGAGCTCCGCTCGAAACGTTAAACTCTCCTTCTTTCCTGAGCGTCCAATAATACTATATTTGTTCCACGTCCTTGCGTTGTTGTGTTTTTTTGTGCTTTCATGTTTAGATTAACTATATATATGTATGTATGTATGTATGTAAGTATGTAGCTGTGTGGTGAGAAGCTTGCATCCCAACCACATGGTTCTGGTTCAGTCATATTGCATGCCATCTTGGGCAAGTGTCTTATGCTAAAGCCTAGTGAGTGGATCTGCAAGATGAAAACTGAAAGAACCCATCGTGTGTGTGTGTGTTTGTGTGTGTGTGTGTGTGTGTGTGGTGTGTGCGCGTGCGCATCTGTGTTGTCCTCCACCATTACTTGACAACCAATGTTAGTGTATTTATGTACCTGTAATTTAGCAGTTGAGAAAAAGGGAGCAATAGAATAAGTCCTAAGCTTACAAAGAATAGGTCCTTGGGTTGATTTGTTTGACTAAAGTGGGTGCTCCAGAATGGCTGCAGTATAATGACTGAAGCAAATAAAAGAATATATATATATATGAATTTGAGGTAAAACATTTTACCTTCGCCCATATAATACAATAAATGAAATAATTGCATTGCAATTCTTAGCATTTATGTATTAGCCTTCTGGGCACTTTACTGGCAGTATATTGGATAAATGATATCCCATAGTGGGTTACACTCATAACCCCTATCTCATTTTGTATATATATATATATATATATATATATATATGTATAAGATTAATCAGCCAAAATTGCAAGGATGATCCCATTTTTGACTGAGGATAGAAAGCTTGAATGACCAATCCTTGTGGTTTTTTGTATCGTCTGTCTGAATGTTTTGTTATCCCTTTTTGTATCACCTTGTTGTCCGGATGTTTTGCGTTCTTGTCCCATTTTGTATTTTGAACCGTCCAACCCATGCTAGCATGGAAAACGGACGCTAAACGATGATGATGATGATGATGATATATATATATATATATATTATATATATCTATATATATATAATATATATATATATATATGGGATTTATATGTCTAGCCAAAACAAAAACCCTTGTAGCTGTTAACTCTGCTCAGTACATCTATCTTTTACACAATCATCTGTCAAATATCAAAATATTTTTGGGATCTCTGCTCCATTTCTTTCCCTTCTTTTTTGTGTGTCTGTATGCAGCACGTATGACTGGGATGTGTGTGTATGTGTGTGCGTGCGCTCGTATATATATATATATATATATATATATATATATATATTATATATATATATATGGTCTTCTTGTGACCTAATTATGCACCCAACGGATTACAGCAGCCACTGTTCCTCGATTTATTTTAAACAGTAACTTCCTTATTTTGAAATGCTTCCAGAACAGAGTAGTTAGTTCCAAGCAGGGTGGGTGGGTATGGTCGCGACGTCAGCAGGTTTATAGTGTTCGGGGAGAGTAGCAGGAAGAGAAAGGATGGTCGTGGTAGTGGGAGTGTATGAATCATGATCATCTTTATCAAGAGAAGCGACTGGATCGATACGTAATGTACCGGGATTCAGTCAGTGCACTGGAATGGGCTCTGCTAGACTGTGTGCATGTGTGTGTGTGTGTGTGGAGAAAGAGAGAGAGAAAGACAGAGACAGAGGCTGTGCTTCGATGTTTGTGTATGTGCGCCCGAGTGCGTGTGTGCTCTCTCGCTCGCTTAACGTCGGTTGACACATGCAGACGACTCACCCTGTTTATCCCCTCTCTCTCTCTCTCTGCTGTGTCGATGCGGCAACTTCCGCTGGATCCCTTGCCTTGTGTGTGTGTGTGTGTGTGTGTGTGTGTGTGTGTATGCGTATCTGTATGTGTATGCATATGCATGTGTATACGTGTGCTAGTGAAAGTGTGACACATTGGTCTCTCGTCCCTTTCCTTCTTTACTTGTCGTCGTCATCGTCTCTCTTTCTACCCCCCCCCCCTTTTTTTTTAATTCCCTCTCGCGGCTACCACTGCTTGCCCCTTTGCAAAGAGTTGTGTGTGTATTCTGTGTGTTTGTTTATGACACATTGTCTTCTCCCCCATCCCCCTCTCTCTCTTTCCATATCTGTCTCTCACACATACCCTTTCCTAGGCTCACTATCTCTATCTCTCCCTTACTCTGTAGCTCCCCACGTTCCGCTGCTACGACTACCACTGCTTGCCCCAGTAGTTCGCTTAGACGTCTATGTATTTATTTGTTTATGACACATTTTTCTGTCTGTCTGCTCCCCCCACTCTCTCTCTCTCTCTGTAGATCCCTCTTTATTTTTCTCGCTTTCACACATTTTGAAGTTTCTTTTCTCTCTCTCTCTCTCTTTCTCTCTCTCTCTCTCTCCATCTCTTTCTCTCTCACTCATTTTTTTAAATAATTTATGCCAAAACCACCTTATTTCACAATCTATCAATCTCGCTCTCCCTTTTTCTTTCTGTCTTCCTCTCTCTCTCTCTCTCTCTCTCTCACACACACACACACTCTCTCTCTCTCTCTTTTACCACTGCTTGCCCAACTACGGAGTTGAACTCTTAAAGCACAAGAAATATTACAATCTCTTCCTGACCTCCAATAAATGGCAATCGTCGCAGCGTTCCCCAAAAATTCAACCAATCGCTAACGTATGAAGTTCAACTCTGTTGTCCCATTTCCCCGATATTTATATTATATGTAATATATATATATTAAGAGTTGGCTTGTTTGATGATAGTGAGGAAGTGATGTGGATTAACAATTATAATGATGAGTAGGAATTTCCACACCAAGGATATTTCCAGTTTCTTATTTTATTTTTTATTTTAACCTTCAAATGAATACTTACACATTAATTTCTCATAAATCCATGTACACACAGCCGCCTGCAAGATGACTATGCATCTATGTACGATTCTAAATACACACATATATTGTGTCTATAGATAAAAATTTGTGTGTGTGTGTGTGTTTGTTTGGCGTAGTGGTTGGGTGTGTTGCACTCATGATCGTAAGATTGTGGTTTCAATACCTGGCTGGATCGGGCGTCGCGCTATGTTCTTGTCTGTCCACTCAGATGGCAAGAATTTGTAATACTGTGTTTCAGGGAAACCGCCTTATAAAGGTTTATGGCTCGAGAAAGATCAGTGATACGTTCATATATTCTTTTCTTCTTTTTGCTTCAGTCATTTGACTGCGGCCATGCTGGAGCACTGCTACCCAGGACTTATTTTTTGTAAGCCTAGTACTTATTCTATCGGTCTGTTTTTCCGAATCGCTAAGTTACGGGGACGTGAACACACTAACATCGGTTGTCAAGCGATGGCGGGAGGACAAACAAACACACACATACACACATATATGCGACGGGATTATTTCAGTTTCCATCACAAGGCTTTGACCGGCCCGAGGGTATAGTAGAAGACACTTGACCAAGGTACCAGGGACTGAACCCGGAACCATGTGGTTGGTAAGCAAGCTACTTACCACACAGCCACTCCTGCGCCTAACAGCCTATATATATATATATATATATCATTTAAATATATTAAGTCTTTCTTCTCGAGGCTCTTTTCTCTTCTGTATTTTTCTTCGCTCTGATGGAGCTCTATGTTCCAGATCGGATGTGTTACAAAACATGATGAATATTATTTTCAGAATTTTCAATGGCAACACTGTGGGACATTAGAAGCAGAAACGGCTGTTAGATGGGATAAATTCTTTGTATTAAAAAGTAATAATCGATGCTAGTCAATTGTTGTTGATCAATATTTCTCCATTTTCTGTTTACTTTAAATTTGATTCCTGATAAACTCATGTTTATCTTTGTCATTGCCTGTATCCTATGAGCATAATATGCTTGCATATGTATGCCCAGGGTTAACAATTATACCGCTTGTAAAACGGATATTTTTATCCCTTAGACGGTTATTCCAACTCCTAACTCTACTAGCCTATATATATGTATATATATATATAATATATATATATATGTATATATATATATATATATATATATATATATATATATATATATATATATATATATATATTTATAAATAAGGATAATATCGATATTGTCAAGTGACCAGCATGGAATAAATACCATACAAGGGTAATAATTGTTTACAACTATAAATAAGGGTATCTGAGACACACCACCATGCCGAAATAGCAGCCAAAACCCTGGCTCTAAAAACCACCTTAAATGTTCATATCGCGCCATGAGATAAGACAGAGAGACAAAATAAACTAGCAAAAAAAAAAGATATTACTGGATAAGTCAAGATCCTGGATTTCTAGTTCTGCTTCAAATAAGCTCTGCCTTCGTCAGTTGAATATACCAGATGGGCACATAAATACAAATATATATACAGAATATATTCTACCGAGGTTGACTTTGTCTTTCATCCTTTCGGAGGTCATTAAAATAAGTTCCAGTTGAGTACTGGGGTCGATGTAATTGACTTATCCTCTCCGAAACTGATGGCCTTGTGCCAAATACTGAACGCATTAGGCTAAAGCGTTTTAAGGCGGCGAGCTGGCAGAATCGTTAGCGCTCCGGACAAAACGTTTAGGCGGTATTTCGTCCGTTTTACGTACTGAGTTCATCCCTTTCGGAGTCGATAAAATAAATATTGGATTGAAGTAATCAACTTTCCCCTTTCTCTCGAAACTGTTGGCCTTCTACCAAAATGTGAAACTAAAGAGTTTTTCGTGTTTATGCAACTAGTTTGCATTCAGTTTACTTGAGTTAATGAAATGTACAGTGCATGTCGAAAATTGTAATGGTTGACAAATTACTCTTTTACCTTCTATATATCACTCAACACGTCAAAGTTGCATTACCTCCATATCCTCCAACAGTGAGATAATAATCCAATCAACCTCAGCATAATAACTATACATAATAACTATAGGGTAGAGGCTGAGACTTCCTTCGGTCATGAATGATCATGGCATTGCACGTAGAAAGTTCCTCCCGAGGCAGTCGCTCCTGCCTACCAGCCACCCTCTCCATGTCACCGATGTTATCAAATAGGGGGTATAAATAAAGCAGATTGGCACCAGTGACGTCGCAATTCATTTCTACAGATAAGTGAACTGGAGCAACGTAAAATAAAGTGTCTTGCTCAAGAACACAAGACAGCCCGGGACGAGAACCGAATTCAGTACCTTAGGATTGCAAACCCGATGCTCTAACCACTACGTGTCTAGTTTCGGCATATTTGGCATTAGAAATTTTTTTTCTTTTGCACTTGTTTATAAGTTGTTTATAAATTTAACCTTTAAATGTATTTTTTAATATGCTGGCCATTGATAACATTTTTTTCGAAAAATTTTATCCTATATTAGATGTAAATTTAATAGCGTTCTCTTCCAGACTCTCTCACTCTATGAGAGTTTTCAGTTCGAATCGCACGTGTTTCGAATGGGCTGGAGAATTTCTATTTTGGATATATTTGGGGTACTTAATTGTGCTCATGACTTAGTGTTTGCATCTTCCATGTGTATAAGTAAGTATTTCATTTATTTCTTTGCCGCATTTATCACTGACGAAGAAAGAGAAGGTTCTTATGAATTAACTCTGAAATCGGGTCCGATATGATAATAACGGAATTTTTTAGAAATTTCTGTCGGCTTTCTTCGAGACACGTACTTATAGTGATGAATTATATGGTTATGGACGATGTGTCTAGTTTCGGCATATCTGGCATTAGAATTTTTTCTTTTGCCCTTGTTTATAAGCTGGATATATATATAATATATATATATATATATATATATTTATATATATATATATTTTTAATCCAAACGGGAAACAAAAAACAACAACAATGGAACAATTACAGTATTATTATTAATAGGCGCTCAGGAAACGGAAGCGGGAGGTATGACGTTTCGAGCGGAGCTCTTCGTCGGAAACATAAGAAAAGAGGAAGAGAGAGGAAAGAAAGATCCCAGAGCGGGCAACAGGGAAAGAGAAAAAAGACGACTGGTGTTTACGAGTTGCACATGGTGAAAGGCGGATGTTTACGAAAACAGAGCAAAGTGGGTTTTTAAAGGCAAAAGAGTGGAGACAAGGTTGGTAACACAACATATATATATATGTGTGTAGTTCAGATTTATAGAAAAAGAAAAGATAAAGACAGGTGTAGGAACAAGAAGCAAATGTATTAGTTTGACGCTCGGGAAAAATGGAGAAGTCGTTTACATTTCCAGCCTACGCTCTTCGACACAAAGTAATAAGTGGAAATAGAGAGAGAATGGAAAAACGTACACAGGGTTCAGCGGTCCAACATGGCAATACATTATTTTTCTTGTTTTCCTTATTAGTTCATTTAGAGTCCAGTTAAAGATATTGTAGCTGTAACTTATAACTGGGATAGCTAGATTGTTGATACGTATTATCTTGTTTTTCACATTGAGTTCTGTTTTCAGTATTAATCTAACTCGTCTATTATTATTAATTATTATTATTATTATTATTATTATTATTATTATTATTATTACTATTATTATTATTATTGTTATTTTGTTTTTAATCTGGTACTTACTCTGTCACACTCTTCTGTTGAACGGTGAAGATACAGGGACGTAAACAGACCGACGCCGGTTATTAAGCGATGAGGGACAAACACAAATACACACGCATGCGTGCGCATACACACACAGAACGGGCTTCTATACAGTGGCCCGAGGCTATAGTAGAAGTTATTTGCCCAAGGTTCCACGAATGTGATTGAATCCAAAACCCCGCGGCTGCGGAGAAAGCTTCTTGACCACACAGCCATGGTCTGCGCCTATAAATATTAACGCCGTTCCCATGCAGGAATCGGACCAGGGCTGCTTAGGTGAAAGTCAGGCATTGTTACGCAATCAACAGCCACGCAGCGTAATGTTAACTGGACGGTGTGCGCGGATCGTACAAGGTGGCCACTTTATATACATATGTTTTCTGCAATAAAATATCCGTTACGTTTGAAGAAGAGGCGCTCTATCTGACTATTGCATAGGTGCAAAACCTACGCAACACATCTAATTGTTATAACTACAACAGCTTAATGATTTAGGTTTCTTGTTCAGGATCTCAAAATATTTCATTCCTAACCAGTTGCTCTATAAAATTCAGAAATGTGTCATGAGAATACTGGGATCTTTTCTGTTTGGTTGCCAATTTTCAGTTTCTTCAATTTCTGTTCGAATTGATTTCATTTTCGGTGTAATGATATAGTTTTATATGCTAATCAATGCCTTGAAATTCATTTTCGCTATAAATAAAAAAAATAAAGCGTTAATTTTAGCCAATCGTATGCCACAGACACATTCATTCCTCTTTCAATAGTATCAAGCCAAGCATGAGAACTCTTTTGTCTGTGAGAAAGCGCATGTTGACAGTATATATTCTATTCATTGAGGTGGTGGTGAGATGGGCGAAAAATAACAGCTAAATAAGCCTTAAATCACACACTTCCAAAATTTTTGGTTTTGGTTTTTGCATAATCGTATGAATTTCCGAGAAAGATCTCCTGAGATTCAGCTTAGTAAACTACATTAATGTACCACATTTTAAAATTTTCAATAAACTTTAAATTGGCAACCAAACTGAAAAGATTCGAGTACTGTTTTTTCTCAACACACATATTGTTTTATATTTCTTTCTATTATTAGCATAAGGCCTGAGATCTTGAGGGAGGACCTCAGTACTTGACTGATACTTCCTTATATCGACTGCAAAATGCTGAAAAGCAAAGTCGAACTTGATGGACTTTGAACTCCGAACGCAAAATTGGAAATTTTTCCGCGGCAACCTAACGGTTCTGCTAGCTTGCCGTCATTCGAGAGTCTATATAATTAATGTAGTTGATTCAGCACCAACACACTTAATGCGGTGAACAAGAACACTCTTAAGCGGCGAATTAGAAGGGTTGTTAAAGCATAAGACAAACTACCTCACAGCATTCTATTCTGTGTTCAAATCCCGCTGGAGTTAACTTTGTTTTTCTTCCCTTTGAATCGATGAATTAAGTCCAAGGCTTGGAGTGGTAGATGAGATGCGTTTAAGTATTTGTTTTGACTCTTTGCGTTCTTTGGTGACAGGCTTAAACCGTTGCCCAATTTAACTCAAGCCAAGTGTTCTAAATTGTGCGCGCGTATACGCTTTATAACCAGCGCACAAAGGGGAAAATGTACGCATATAAGGTTTTGAAATCGAATTGTTTTAACTGATGAAATTTATCTCATAATTTCATAATCCCGAAAGGATGAAAAGCAAATTCGACTCCGGTGGAATTTGAACTCAACGTAAAGACAAGCGAAATGCCGCTAAGCATTTTACCTGGTGTCCTAATGACTCTGCCAGCTCGCTGCTTTATCTTATAATTTCATAACAGAACCAAAACATACTTATGATACACACTGAAAAATGGCGAGCATTTGTTTAGATGGTCAATATAACGATGATTTCTGGCATGGATGAACACATGCTTTGCAAACAACGATAAAATTTGCACACAAATAAATTTCTATGCACATCCGCATCAACAAAAAAGAAAAAACAAAAAAGAGAGAAAAGAATTAGAAGAATCATTGCCAACCACCTGGTCCTTGGTTGCTTTTGGTGTGGTTAATTTTGCTGCAAGCATTCGGTTTGAAGACAACTTTCTTCCCTTCTTCTACAAGTCTCAGAGGCTCCGAAAAAAAAATTTTTTTAAACCTTGGCTAAACAGTGAAAAAAAGAAAATGAACAAATTGGGAAGTAAATAGGCGTCGTTATGTGGTAAGAAGTTTGGCAAATATACGATTTGAGGTTCACTTCCACTACATGGCACCTTCGGCAAACGTTTTCTGCTATAGCCTCAGGCCGACCAAATCCTTGTGAGTAGATTTGGTAGATAGAAACTGAAAGAAGCTCGTCGTGTTTATACACACACACACACACACACACACACACACAGAGGCCCACACACACTCTCATACACACGCACACACACACACACACACACACACACACACACACACACACGATGATTGTCTACTCCTTGCAGAGCTTGATCTCTTCTTGTACCTATAATCACTTTTCCTAGCATGAGATCTTAAATGAAAGGTGTTTGAAGAGTTGATCACATATCTTGGAGCAATGCCTCGTTTTAGTATTGGTCCCATTTTCCGCTTGTTTATTCTGCAACTTG